>NC_133621.1:305892645-306155145 GCF_048593235.1 Sminthopsis crassicaudata | reverse complement strand
TAAAGAACCCCGGTGTTATACTGAATGTAGTATGTAAAAAAAAATATTGTTATACAAAATACAGTGTATCAAAATAGCAAAAGTATAATATGTAAATATAAAAAAATGCAAAAATATTTTTAAAAGTTCAGATGAAGAACACTTGTATCATGCTGAATACAGCATATCAAAAATATTGTCTTGTGCCGAATACAGTCTATCAAAATAGCAAGAACACTTGTGTCGTACATAGATCAAAAAATATGTTCTGCTGAATATAGTGTATCAAAATAGAAAAAAAATTAATATAAACATTTTAAAATGTAAAAATGTTTTTAAAGGTGCACATCTGCCAGGTGAATACTTGTGTTAAACTGAATATAATGTATTAAAATATTTTTTATGTTGAATTCAGTGTATCAAAATAGCCAAAATATATATGAATATAAAAGAGTAAAAATATTTTTTAAAGTTCTGATGAAGAACACTTGGATCATGCTGAATACAGCATATCAAAAATATTGTCTTGTGCTGAATACAGTCTATCAAAATAGCAAGAACACTTGTACTGAATACGTAGATCAAAAATATGTTGTGCTGAATATAGTATATCAAAATAGAAAAAATAATATAAACATATTTTAAAATGCAAAAATGTTTTTAAAGGTTCACATCTGCCAAGTGAATACTTGTGTTAAATTGAATATAGCGCATGAAACATGTTTTGTTATACTGAATTCAATGTATCAAAATAGACAAAACATATACGAATATAAAAAAGTAAACATATTTTTAAAAAGTACACTATTGCCAGATGAAGAACATTTGTATCATATTGAATACAGCTATCAAAAAGATTGCGCTCTGCTGAATACAGTGTATCAAAATAGACAAAAATAATATAAACTATTTGAAAATGTAAAAATATTTTTAGAAAAAATTTAATATATTTTAAAAGGTAAAAATCTTTTTAAAAGTTCACAACTGCTGTTATACTATATATATATATATATTATATATATAAACAAAACTGTTATACTGAATACAATGTTGTGTTTGTTTAACATATATTGGACCACTTGCCATCTAGGGGAGTGTTATACTGAATACAATGTTGTGTTTATTTAATATATATGGGACCACTTGCCATCTAGGGGAGGGTATGGAGAGGAAGGGGGAGAAAATTGAAACACAAGGTTTTGCAAGGGCTAATGAGGAAAAATTATCCAACCATATGTTTTGAAAAAATAAAAAGCTTTAATTAAAAAAAAAAGTTGTGTTATACTGAATACCGTGTGTCAAAATAGAAAAAGTATAATATATGAATATTTTAAAATATAAAAATATTTTTTAAATTTATAACTGTCAGGGGCAGCTAGGTGGCACAGTGGATAGAGCACCAGCCTTGAATTCAGGAGGACCTGAGTTCAAATATGGCCTCAGATACTTAGCACTTCCTAGCTGTGTGATCCTGGGCAAGTCACTTAACCCCAGCCTCAGAAAAATAAATAAATAAATAAATTTATAACTGTCAGATGAAGAAGACTTGTATCATACTGAATACAGCATATCAAAAATATTGTGTTCTGCTGAATATAGTATATCAAAATAGAAAAAATATATTAAATATTTTGAAAAGTTCATAACTGCCAGGTGAACACTTGTTATACTAAATACAGTGTATTAAAAACGTTGTGTTACACTGAATACAGTGTATCAAAATAGAAAAAAAGTATAACATACAAATCTTTTAAAATGTAAAAATATTTTTTAAAGTTCATAATTGCCAGATGAAGAACACTTGTATCTTATTGAATACGACATATCGGAAATATTGTATTCTGCTGAATATAGTGTATCAAAATTTTTTAAAAATCATATTAAAATATTTTCAAATGTAAAAATATTTTTTCTAAGTCCATGTCTGCCAGGTGAAGACTCTTGTGTTAAGATGGAACTCAGTACTCTGGAGGACAAAGGGTTGATAATTCTCTGATGAGAGAGGTTAAGGCAGCTATTTGGTCTCCTGGAGGAGATGACTTCTGCTTTTCTATGGAGCAGGTATCCAGGACAAGACTCCCAAGGCTTGTCAAATCTATTCAGAGTAATTCATGTGGGTCGAAATGATGGCACCAGAGAAGAACCTAGACGTCCCTGTCGGGGGGAATGAAGTCCCAGGTGGAAACACAAAGGTGCCTCCCACTCTGGTGCTGCTGGAGGCAGGAACTTCAGTCCAGACAGGTAGATGGGGATGGGAGCAGCTGCCTGAGCAGGTGATGACTGAGAACAGGGCTTCGATTTCTGGATCATAGCTTGAAATCCAGAAAGGTCTCGGGTTCTTGGCCAGGAATGGAATCTGGCGAACAAGAGCCAGTGAAACTCTGCTTCTGGGGACTTCTGGATCGGATCTCCAGGGCTTTCATCCGAAACTGGAATGGGAGGGAGAACATTAGGCACACTAAGTAAAACGAATGTGGCTGACCAAATGTTGGCGAAGAATTCGCAATGGCCATTCTCATTGGCAAAAGGCAGATTATTTTTTAGGGAAGAGGTAACAGACTAAATGAAGGGATACAATAGACACCAGGGATGGTAAATAGGAGATAAGAGTTGAGAGAATATAGAAAGGAGTTTTAATAATTAATGATGGAAAGGGCAAGTTCCCCAGTGGAACTTGCCATTTACCAGGAGAAAGGAAACACCCCAAGAGGTTGGGGCACATCCTTAGCTGGCAGGCTAAATCCTGAAAGGGACTTAGCACCCTAAATAAGTTAACCATCTATGAGGAGAAGTGGGATCTGGAAAATACCACAAAGCATGGGAGGGGGGAGGTTAGGAGATACCACGTGGCATGGGGGGAGGTAAGGAGAAAGGCATCATAAGGTAGAGTACCTGGACAAACTGGCCCAAAGCAGGGCAGTAGGGAAGCTGGGACCCATAAGCTATTTTATAGGGAAAATTTCACCTCAGGACTTGACGTCCCTTGGATTTCTGACTGAATTACCTCCAGAGGATGGGACCATGGAACTCAAGGGATCTCTTTCTTCATGCCTGCCTCAGGGAATAATTTTTTAATCAATTCTTTAGTTTCTCTGCCAACCACAGCCAACATTCAGGACCTCATCAAAACCAGACTCTGCCAAGAGGAACAGGTCTCCCCAAGGAAGAATCCAAAGAGGTCGAGCCCAGTGTTCTTCCTCCTCAAACACACTTTATCTCCTACCTCCATGACTTTGAACTGGCTGTGCCCCAAGACTGAATGCTCTTACTCCTCACTTCCCCTGGCTGGATTTTGCTTCTTGTCTCAAGAATGAGCTCAAACACCTGCTCTTGTCTTTTGAGGCTTTCCCCAGCTGCCAGGAGCTTCTCTATTAGAGTTTTCTTTCATTTACTCTGAAAGTGGCAACTGCCTATGACAAGCAATAATGGCTTATGTACAAAGTCCCAGTGTATATGGACAGATAAGTGCTATATTTCTGGCCATTCTTTTTATCTCCAATATTTAGTGCAGTGCCTAGGACACAGAAGGCACTTAATAAATGTTAGTTGACTGACTGACAGAGAGTGTTAAAGTCTATGGCCTTCCACCAAACACAGAAAGCCAGATGGACTGCCCAAGCTTCTTAAATTGTGATTCATGACCCTACGTGGGATCTTGTAACTGAACATGGGAGTCATGGAATTGCGATTATTATCAGTAAAGGTTTGATTTGTATACATTTTCTCTATATCTATATACTTGGGATCAGTAAAAATTTCTCTAGTGGAAAAGTTTCATGAGGGGGCAGCTAGGTGGCGCAGTGGATAGAGCACCAGCCTTGAATTCAGGAGGACCCGAGTTCAAATCTGGTCTCAGATACTTAACACTTCCTGGCTGTGTGACCCTGGGCAAGTCACTTAACCCCAGCCTCAGAAAAAGAAAAAAAAAGAAAGAAAGAAAAAAGAAAAAGAAAAAGGTTCATGAGTGGAAAAAGTTTAGGTGGCCCTGACTTCGAGAATGCATTGGTTCATAGGTTATCAGTAAGCCTAATGGGATGAGATTTCTGATGGCGATATGATTGTGGAAGGGTGTGTCTTATTAAAAAAGAAAAAAGAAAGGTAAGGAGATGAGTATCCTTTAATTAATTAGACACTGGTTATGCACACAAAGGGTAATCTAGTCCATTTGCTGGGGTTGTCCCTAACACAGATACAGAGAAATAAATACAGGATAAATTGGGGAGGAAGAAAGAAATCAGGGGGAGGGTGTATGAAGAGAGCCTGGAAGGAAAACTAGGATTAGGAATGAAGGAAGGAAGGAAGAAATAGATGAATGACACTTCCAGTTGATCAATGATGGACAGAAACAGCTACACCCAGAGAAGGAACACTGGGAATTGAATGTAAACTGTTTGCACTACTGTCTTTCTACCCAAGTTACTTATACCTTCAGAATCTAATTCTTAGCGTGCAACAAGAAAATTGGAGTTACACACATATATTGTATCTAGGTTATACTGTAACACATTTAATATGTATGGGATTGCCTGTCATCTAGGGGAAGGAGTAGAGGGAGGGAGGGGAAAATTTGGAAAAATGAATACAAGAGATAATGTAAAAAAAATTATTCATGCATATGTACTGTCAAAAAATTATAATTATAAAATTAATAAAAAAAAGAAATGGATGAATGAGAAAGCATTTATTAAGTGTTTACTATATGCAAAGCTTTGTACTGAGTGCTCGGGCAGAGGTGGGGGGGGAAGTCTGAATAGAAAAGTCAGATGGTCCCTATTCCCATTCTAATGGAGGAAATACTCCATAGTAGAGGAAGGTCTGGTTACAGAATGGAAAGGTTCCCCTGGTCCTTAGAGGGTAGCAGCAAAGCAGACACAAATGTCTCTCTTTTGATGTCATAGTCAGTGATAAAGCCCTATGGTTTCCAACAGTGTCTAATGCTGTTTTGATGGTAGCAAGGAATCCTCTTTCTCAGGTCTTTGGGAGCAGAGGCTACTGGGAGAATGGGAGGGGTACAGCACCTGCAGAGATAGTCACCAGGTTGCATTTCCCCAAAGTTTAACAGGGAGTTCATATACAAGGTAAATTAGCAGATAGTAAGAGAACACCTGGCCACTCTTAATTACCTTGAAAGATGAAAGATGGGCGGGAAAGAGGGAACAGTGCACAGGGGAGCTACATTAAGACTAGAGAAAAGTTTTGGAGGCAATATATTCTTCAGGGAGCTTGACTTCTATTCTTGGCCACATTCTAGAATGTATATTTTATATAATAACAATAAAAAAATATAATACTTAATATATTAGTACTTTTCCCCAGATAAATTATCAGAAAAATTTTAACATTCATTCTTAAATATGTTGAAAAATTTTAACATTCATTCTTAAATATGTTGAATTCCAAATTTTTTTCTTCCCTCTGTCCTTCCCACCTCCCCTCCCCTCTTCTGAAGAAGCTAGGCAGTTTGAGCTAGTTGATATATGTGCTATCAGATAAAACATACAGAATGCATTTTTTATTTTTAAAGCTTTTTATTTTCAAAACACATGCATGGGTAAGTTGACAACACTGCATAGCCTTGTGATTCAGATTTTCTCCTCCTTCCCCCCACCCCCTTCCCTAGCAATCCAATATATGTTATTCATGTTAAAATATAAGTTAAATCCAATATATGTAAACATGTATACAATTCTTTTGTTGCACAAGAAAAATCAGATCAAAAAGGAAAGAAAATGAGTAAGAAAACAAAATGCAAGCCAACAACAAGAAAAGAAGTGAGAATGTTAGCTTGTGATCCACACTCAACTCCCACAGTCCTCTCTCTGGGTGTAGATGGCTCTTTTCATCACAACATCATTGGAACTGGCCTCAATCTTCCCATTGTTGAAAAGAGCCATGTTCATGAGAATTAATCGTCGTATAATCTTGTTGTTGTGTACAATGATCTCCTGGTTCTGCTCATTTCACTTAGTGAACTAATGTCTCTCCAGGCCTCTCTCTGAAATCATTCTCCTGATTATTTCTTATAGTACAATAATACAGAATGTGTTTTTAAAGGAATGTTTAAAGGAATATTAGAAAAGGACTAAGTAACTAAGTCACGGAGACATGGTTTCATTGAAAATAAGTCATGTGATGATAGAACAGCCCTCCCTTATCACAACAGTGAAGTGGGGGACCACTGGGGCATTATGGTGTATGTCAGTTAATCTGAATTATATTGATAATTGGATAATCTTATTGTTGCCACGTACAATGATCTCAGCAATGTACAATGATCTACGCTTTTCTCAGCATCAGTTCCTCTCTGAAATCATCCTATTGATCATCAGAATGTATTTTTAAAGGAATTATTTTTGACTTATTAGAAAAGTACTAACAGAAACAGAAACAGAAACATCAATGAAAGTTGAGCTTTTATAAATTAATTAATTAATTAAGTAATTTATTTATTTATTTATTTTTATTATGACAGACTAAGCTCATTTCCCCTTATATTTGAATTCTGGATTTCAGCAATGTTTTTGACCAAGGCTTCTATGTTTTTTTTGGACAGATCGTCATACTCGGACTGGTTGAGGGCCAGACTCAAACAATAGTTGCGGTTTAAAAACAAATAGGCAAGAGGTCTCCAGTGTAGGGGCCTAAGGATCTGTACTGTGCTGTTCAACATTTTTTTGTTTGCTTGCTTTTTATCAATGACTTGAATGACTAGATGGCACACATGTCCAATTAGCTAGTGACAAAAAACTGGAAGTGGCCAAAACAATGGATTGAAGAAGAATATAATTATAGAAGCTGACATTTAGATAGAATCTTGAGGTTCATAAGGCACTTTGCATTTGATCCTTACAATAACCTTGAGAGATGGGTGATATTATAGCCCTATTCTACAGATTAGGAAAGTGAGACCTAGACAGGTTAAATGACTCATCCAGCTAGTTAGTGTCTGAGGTTGAATTTGAATGCAAGTCCTCCTGATTCCAAGCCCTTGGGCCACCTAGCTGCCTCCTTAGCAGTGTTAGCTAGGGAACATGATGTCAGTCTTCATGAAGAATGGTCAGATCCAGGACTAGGGAGATATGGTTGCAAAGTGTCCCTGCTCTGGTCAGATTGAAACTTGGAGTCGGAAAGGACAATGGGTGCTGTCACCTCTGTAGGTAGTGAGTTCCCTATCAGTAGAGACCTTTAAGCAGAAGCTGGATGATACTTGTCTGAGGAGGGGAGGGCAAGGTAAGATTCCAGGGTGAGTGCCCTCTGAGGTCCCTTCCAATCCTGAGATCCCATCTCCCCAAGTCAGGTCTCAGAGAGAGGAGGTCGAAATTCACCTGGAGAAGAGGAGCTGGGAGGGCATGAGAGTCCCAGGGAGCAGATTGGCCGGAGCCATGCCCCACTGGGGGGAGATCATAGTGCATGATGCCTTGTCTGCCTTGGTGCCCCCAGAGCCCAGGGGAGGGGCTGGGGCTCCTGACTGTCCTTTCACAGGACCTCCATCCACTCTAGAGGAAATGGCATATAAACAGCATTGAGGGAGAGGGAGGCTGACCCTCGGGAGGGCCCTCCCAGAGCAGGGCCAACGTGCTCCTTCTCAGGAGCTGGGCTGCATCCTGTTCTTTCGTACTGGGCAGAATTAGGCTGTTTATCATCATAATGTTTAGACTTCTTGAAGGCAGCAGCAGAACACACTGTCCAGCAGGAGGGAGGGAGGAATGGAGGAAGGGCTGGAGAGGCAGGGCCCAGCGACATCATGTTCCCTGAATAAACTGTTGAGTAAACTTCCCCAGGCCCTGTGTTTATTCCTGAGCTGGGCCACATGCTTCCAGGAAGGGCTCTGTGTTGGGACAAAGTCTGCCCCCCCCAAGTCCTACCTCTGGCAGGGGCAGAGGAGAGTGGTCAGGAGCTGGGGGAAGGGGGAGAGGCAGAAAATGGGGGTAGGGGGAAAGGGGATGATAGCTTTTGAAAATGTCCTCTCTTCTCTCCAGGACTTTGCAATGAAGGGCCAGCCTTTCCCCTCTCTCTGGTTACCAGCTTGGGAAACTGGGCCTGGGGGCTGGACTACACCTACCTGGGGGACCAGTCAGTGGGGCATGAAAATAATTCCAATCTGTACAGCACCATGCTGGGTGGACTTTTCTCACAGTGTTTGGACAGGGAAGCAGGAGAGCTGGGTCAGGATGTTCCTTTCTTTTTCCTTTTCTTTGCCCTCTCTCTCTTCACCAGTCTAAGGGATTCCTAAGCACAGAGCTTGGACTGCTTCCCCTTCTTCTCCCAGGGCTCTTTATATAACAGGTATTTAATAATGTGTTAAGGAAAGAAAAGAAGGAAAGACAGAAGGAAGAAATGAAGGAAAGGCAGAAGGAAGAAAGGAAGGGAAGGATGGAAGAAGTAAGGAAGGAAGGAAGGAAGGAAGGAAGGAAGGAAGGAAGGAAGGAAGGAAGGAAGGAAGGAAGGAAGGAAGGAAGGAAGGAAAGAAGGAAGGAACGAAGGAAGGAAGGAAGGGAGGAAGGGAGGAAGGATGGAAGGGAGAGAGCAAGGAAAGGAGGGAGGAGGGAGAGAAGAAAGAGAGAAGGAATGAGGCAAGAAAAGATGAGAGGAGCAACTTATAGATGAGTCTTTCTCTTCACTTTGAGGGATTTTCCCAAGTATTTTGGTTATGTGTAACATGACTGGGAATTAATTTAAATGGGATTCTGTCCACAAGATGCCAAAATGGATTGATTTAAACCACTGTAGTGACTTCCATAATGGAATCGTTGGAATCATTTTGGATTCATGAAATCAGAAAAAAAGCAAAATGGCTCCCTCCCAATCCCAGGCCATTAGATCTGTGACTAACTTTCTCCTTAGCCAGTTAATGTGGGAGAACAAAGGGTCCGGTAGAAAGGAAATTAATTAGTCTTCCATTAGTTTTGCTTTTCTAATGAGTCTGGGGAGTGGGAACCAGGAGGTCCAGTTTCTTGGCCTAACTTTTATAATCCTAGGTCTAGGGCTGGAAGAGACCTCAGAGACTATCTAGTCCAATCCATCATTGTACAAGGTAGAAAACTGAGGCAAAGTAATCTGCTTATATGGGTAAGAAGGGATAAAGGGAGGATTTGAACCCAGGACATTTGAGAGGCATTTGGTACAGTAGCTAGGGCACTGGACTGGTGTCAGGAAGATCTAAGTCATGTGACCCCAAGCAAGTCATTTCAGACCTCTGGGTGCCTCAGTTTCTTCGATTGTAAAGGGAAAGGATTGGATTCGTGGCCTCTGAGGTCACTTCCAGTTCTAGCTTGATTAGATGACCTTTCATCCATTTCCATAAATGCCAGGGTAGTTGGGCATGATGGCTCTGAGTCACCCAATGAATGACTCCATCAATTCCTGACCCTGCCCTTGACTTGCTGCCACAAACAGATCTGATCTTGGGCCAGAGGACTTAGTGAAGACATGAACATTGTCTCTACCTTTGAGAAGGCTGGCTTGCAGTCCACTAAGATCCCCAGATCTCCCTCCTCCCAACCTCTTCCATTGGAATTTGTATATTCACAATTCCCTCATTTTTTGTTTGGGAAGAATTTCCTAATACCAACAAGAAACTTTACCTTGGTTGTTTTGCAGCTCACCTTTCTTTTGATTTTGTCCTTTTTAACCTGTTGCAGTCTTTTTGGGAGTTATCTGCTCCTGCCCAGGGTGCTTTCCAGAGGCCACCACATGATAAGGGCTCACTCTACTGGGCTAATGGAAGTACTTCCCACAAGCAGATGGCCTTTTCATCCCAGGGTTCTCCCCACACTACCACACTAGCTGTGAATTAGAGATCCCGGAGATTTCAGGAGAATGGACAGGATGCAGAAGCAGAGGACCATGGAAAAACTCATATTGGAAGGGAAGGGGGCCCAATGAGGTAAGAATTGGTGTAAAGGTCACAGACAAGACTGGGCATTGCCAGAAGAGGAGACAGGCTGATCAGAAAGTTCTCTCCGCCTTGAGTGTCCCTATTCCATTCTGTCCTCTGTCCAGGAGCCAAAATCATCTTTCTAGATCAGAAATCTGACTCTGTTTCTTCTCTGTTTAAAACCTTCAATGGCTCCCTATGGCTCCTAGACTCCAATACAAATACCTTAGTCTGGTACCCATGATCCTCTATGAACTGTCACATTCCAGTCCATCGAGCCTGTTAGCTCTCCTCCTTGATATTTTCCAGCACATAATGCACTCCCCTTCAGAGAATGCCTTCCTTGGTCTCCCCCTCTCAAAATCTTTCTCTTTCTCTAAGGTCCTGATCAGGATCTGTTAGGTTCTTACTAAGTGCTAAGTCGGTACTTGACAATTCTCTAGTTCCGGCCTTTACTGGGAGTTTTTACTTGTGAATTCCTGAGGAAGAGCAAGTTCATTGGTTGAAGTAATTTTTCCCAGAAGCCCTTGCATTATCCCACGGCCATTCTCTGGGAGGATAAAAGAGGGAAGTCACTACTCTGGACCAGAGTTAATGGCAACTGTCTGGAGAAAATGGTTCTCTACAGGAAGAAGAATCTGTCCGAGAGATTTGAGTTGACACAGCAGATCTCCTCCCAGAGAGCGATTGGAAGCTTCTGGAGACAACAGCATGTTACAGGGATCCACCTCCTCCATGAAGACCCCCCTTGAAATTGATCTCAGCCTCATCCTGCCAGGGCACAGTCTCTATAAAGCCTCATCAAACCCTTGTCTTTTCTGATTCTGCTCAACCTTCCACAACCCACGAGGACAGGGGCTGTTGGGACATCCTTCCCTCCAGTTGCCCAGCTTCCATTCCTGTACCCAGCTGGAGCTTCAGAATTATTGGGATGATGGAATCAAGGGATGGAATTGGTCCTGATTAACCCTAACTGATTTTCTTTGCTTGTTTATCTTCTTAGAGGAAAAGATAGATAACACTTCTCCTATCCTGCTGCCCTCCCCAGCCTTTTGGAAGTTTTTCTGACTTTCTTCTTAGCCTCTTGAAAATATGTCCAATGGTTTCTTAGCAACGACCAGAAGCTTATCCAAATGCTTCTGGAAGGGTGCTCAGCATCCCAACCATTGTAGACACTATGTGTCCAGGGTAAGCCCTGAAACAGAACAGGCTGTGCTCAGCCCAACACCAAGCTGGAGCAGGGAAATGGGAGGGGAATTCAGCTCTTGCCAGCAGGCCTTGGCCCTAGAGCAGCAAAGAGGCCCCTAGCTAGAAGATGGGCACCTCTAAGGGAGGTGGGAGTGGTGGAAAGAATGCTGGTTTGGGAGTCAGAAAGCCAGAGTTGGTTTGCATCCTGTCTATAAACCTTAGTTTTCTCCTCTGTAAATGGAAAGTGTTATCCTTTTAGTTTCTATCACCCAGGACTTGTGGGGTTTTGAAAAGTTGATGCACCCACATATATTGTATCTAGGTTATATTGTAACACATGTAAAATGTACGGGATTGCCTGTCATCTAGGGGAGGGAGTAGAGGGAAGGAGGGGATAATTTGGAAAAATGAATACAAGGGATAATGTTATTAAAAAATTACTCATGCATATATACTGTCAAAAATTTATAATTATAAAATAAAAAAAAAGAAAAAAGAAAAAAAAGAAAGAAAAGAAAAGTTGATGCACCTAAAGTACCTCACCAGCAGCTGAGAGCCTCAGTCATTGACATTCAGGGTAACCTCTTCAAGCAGAGATTGTTCTACAGGGAGGCTCTCTTGTTCTCCCACTGGACTGAGACAAGATACCAGCATTTTGGAGCTGGAGGTGACTCAGGAACTACTAGACCAATATCTGAAGAGACCTCAAGATATGGTATCTATTAATTGCATATATATATATATATATATATATATATATATGTATGTATATATATCTATAATGTTTAACACATATTGGATTATTTGCAAAGGTCAATGTTGAAAAAATATTCATGCATAGGTTTTGAAAATAAAAAGCTGTAAATAATAAAATTTTTTAAATACATTATATCAGGCTGGAGGGGGGGAAAATGGTATCTATCCTGTGCTTGCAGCTCTCGGTCAGGAAGCTCTGACACTTCCAGGACTGAAAATAGTCAGGATTCCATTATCAGGCCTTGATTCCAAGATAAAAACGATTCCTGAACACAGAAGCAGACACTGGGAGGCCATATGGAAGAGGTAATATCATTGATGAGAATGTCCACTGGGGGAGCAGTGTGGAAGAGAGCAAGTTTCACAGTTTTGCTTCAGTGGGGTGTCTAGCTCTTTGTTTGCCCTAAGCATTGGGAAGAAAGAAGAGGAATACATCTAGGTCCTCACAGGGTTCTCAGGTTGAAGTGTAGAGAAAAGGAACAGCTCTAGGCTCTGCCTTCAGAAGGTCTAGTCTAAAGGACAGAGGAGAAACATCCCTGACACATGTCTTCAGGGGTTTCTATTCTAAGATAGAGAGAAGGAAGGGCAGCTAGGTAGCACAGTGGATAGAGCACCAGCCTTGAATTCAGGAGGACCCGAGTTCAAATCTTGTCTCAGACACTTAACACTTCCTAGCTGTGTGACCCTAGGCAAGTCACTTAACCCCAGCCTTAAAAAAAAAAAAAAAAAAAAAAAAAAAAAAAAAAAAAAAAGATAGCGAGAAGGAGCAATCCCAGGTCCTGCCTTCAGGAGCCTCTATTCCTTGGAAAGGAATAGAGCTAGATCCTCTCTTCAGGAAGTTTCTAGTTTAGAGGGACAGAAAAGTAGTAGCCCTGGGCCCTGACCTTGGTGGGGAGCATTCTAGAGTAGGGATAGGAGGGAGAGGGAAAAGAGTCACAGATCTCCAAGAGCTCATATTTTGATCTCCTACACATTATAGCAATGAGGAGTAGATGAACAATGTTTCTTCTTTTAAAAACAATTTTATTGTTATTTTACTTTTATATCACTTTCCCAATGAGGTTTTCCCTTTCTTCTTCAAAGTAAGCCATCCTTTGTAGAAAGAAAGAAAGAAAGAAAGAAAGAAAGAAAGAAAGAAAGAAAGAAAGAAAGAAAGAAAGAAAGAAAGAAAGAAAGAAAGAAAGAAAGAAAGAAAGAAAGAAAGAAAGAAAGAAAGAAAGAAAGAAAGAAAGAAAGAAAGAAAGAAAGAAAGAAAGAAAGAAAGAAAGAAAGAAGGAAGGAAGGAAGGAAGGAAGGAAGGAAGGAAGGAAGGAAGGAAGGAAGGAAGGAAGGAAGGAAGGAAGGAAGGAAGGAAGGAAGGAAAGAAAGAAAGAAAAGAAAGAAGGAAGGAAGGAAGGAAAGAAAGAAAGAAAGAAAGGAAAAGAAAGAAAAAGAAAGAAAGAAAGAAAGAAAGACATGGGTGGGGGGAGAGGAAACTATATGCAGTATTCCATATCCATGGGGCTTTACCTTCTCCTACCTCTTTTTTGGACCCAAGTTTGGTTATTAGAATGTCTCTGAATTGTATCCATGATATTATTGTTCTTTCCATTGATGTGGCTGAAGTCACCTGCTGTGTTGTTTTCCTAGTTCTGTTTTCTTTATTTGGCAAGAGTTGATATGTCTTCTGTTTTGTGTTTTTGTTTTTGTTTTTGCATTAAGCATATTCATTTCTTCTGCTCACATGGCAATATTCTTCTACATTTATGAAGCATACCTAATTTAGCAATTCTCCCCCCCTCTTTTAAAAATTGTTTTCTTTTTTTCTGGTTATACATGTACATTAATTTTTTAAAAATACACATTTTTTTATGAATCATGTTGGGAGAGTATATTAGGCCAGAACTCTGGAGAAGTATACTTGAAAAGTGGAACTGATAAGACAATGGTTATCTAGTTTAACATGGTGATTAATAGTTCTCTAGTTCAGTACATGTACTTAGTACTTAATATAGTTCTACAAGATTGACACCTATGATGATGTAATTATAGTAGAGTATGTAAGAGCCAATAAGGACCAGACAAGGGACATTCCATCTTTGATCAGCCTCCTGGTGGCTCTCCTTCATTTCTCCATTGAGACCAAGCCCTGTCTGAAGGCCCTCCAGAAAGCTAGCCAGGCCCCAAGTGAAGGAGACAGACTGTGAAGGAGACAATTAAGACTTTTGGACTTTATCCCTGGCTATTCTCCTGGTGGTTACTCAGCTGAAACGAAGGCTGGTCCAAAGACCTCTAGAAAGCTAACCAGAACATTACAGGAGGGAAAAATCTGAACAAAAGGGAAAAACCATGAGAGGAAAAAAATAGAAGAAAAAGGGGGAAAATTGATTTACATTTAGTTTCCATAGTTCTCTTTCTAATTACAGATGGTATTTTCTATCCAAAGTTTATTGTAATTTTCTTGGATCACTGAACCCCTGAGAAGAACCAAATCTTCCATAGCTGATCATTGCACAATCTTGCTATTACTGTGTGTAATGTATTCATGTCTTGCTCAGCATTAGTTCATTTAAATCTTCCCAGACCTTTCTAAAATCAACTTGTTGATCATTTTTATAAATAATAATATTCTATAACATTCATATACCATAACTTTTTCAGCCATTTCCCAATAGATGAGCATCTATTCTATTTTTCAATTCTTTGACGCCATAAAAAGAGCTGCTACAAACATTTTTGCACATGTGGGTCCTTTTCCCTCCTTTATGATTTCCTTGGGATACAGACCCAGTAATGGCACTGCTGGATCAAAGGATATGCATAATTTTGTAGCCCTTTGGTCATAGTTCCATCATTTAACTGTTTTTAATCATAGGATCGCATATTTAGAGCTGAAATCAATTTCTTTGCAGATAGGGAAACTTAAGCACAAAGGGATTAAGTGAATTATCCTATCACCCAACTAGCAAAGTATTTGAGGCAGGATTTGAATGCAGATCTTCAGGACTTATATCAACATCATTATGATTATACCATTATATTATTATTCCATTATACATACTGCATCTATTTTGAAATGTTCAGTTCTTTGTTGTTTTTCCACTTATTTTAGACTCTCTGTGACCACATTTGTTGGTTTCTTGACAGAGATATGGTAGCGGTTTGCCATTTTTTTCTTCAGCTCATCTTACAGATGAAGAAACTGAGGCAAAAAGGGTTTCTCAGGGTTACCCAGCTAGAAAATGTCTGAGGCTGGATTTGAACTCAGATTCTCCCTGACTCCAGACTTAGTACTCTATCCACTGAGCCACCTAGCTGCCCTATGTTCTTGGCTGCCTCCAAAAGTGCCGTTATATTTTGGGGTCTACAGGCCCTTTTTTTGTTGTTATTTAGCAGTGTTATTGCTCAGCCAATGTGTGAGACATCTGTGTTTTTTCTAATTCTAGAAGCCCTTAGAGAGTAATACCAGCCTGGGAAGAAACCGAGCCTGCCATGGACTGGCAGACGAAGCCTGGAGAGTTGGAGGAAGAATCAGTCCCATGGGAATAAAGGATCCAGCGAAAGAGAAGGGGATAAAGGAGATGGGCAGTCTGGTCCTCAGAACAAATGGGAAGCTTTCCAGGCTCAGCAGCCTCCCTTGGCAAAGTTAGAGCTCTGATGGTTCCATGGTAGTCCCTAGGTCCTTACCAAAGACAGGGAGATATCATGGGTACCAGCTCTGGGTAGCTCCACAGGCCAAAGCTAATCTTGATATAATTTCCAGGGTACTCTGGAGGCTCAGACTCTTCCTCAAAAGGACTGATCATTAACGGTTTTCTTCTCTGCTACCAGTCACTTCCCAGAGAAGCTGGGATGACTCTTGAGGGAAACGAGAAGACCCTTAAGGCGGGGCAGGACTTCCACTTTTTCAGCTGAGGTCCATCGGTCCAGTGTGACTCTCTCCCTTCCCAAGCACTTTCTGGTCATGCACTCCCTTCTTCCATCTCAGCTCTGCCACCTATCCCCTCCCATTGTAATACTCTCGCTTGCTGACTATGACAAATCCAAGCTAAATTGAACCAAACTCCTACTAGGTGTCAGGCCCTGCGTAATGCTCTAGGACTTTAAGGACTTCCAAAAGCACAATAGCTCCCCTTCAGAAACTCCTCCTGGAGAGTATGAGACAACCTCAATCAATCAAACAATCAATCAACATTTATTAAATACCTACTGTGTTCCTGGTAAGGTGCTAGATCCTGGTTACAATATATACAAAGTGATTTCAGCAAAAAGGCCTCCTCTAGCACATGAAACAACCTGAGCTTTGAAGGAAGCTGAGGATATTGGGAATGGGAGGTGGACTGGTGCCTGTGGAGGACAGTGAGCAGGCTGGTTTGGCTAGAACAGAGAATACAGGAAAGGGCGAGCCCGTGAGAGGCTTCACATGCCACGCCGATGAAATTGTATTTTATCCCATAGGCCAAGAGAGCCTCTGAGGACTTTTGAGATGCAGAATGGCTTAGATCTCTGTTTTAGGAATATCAGCTTGGGAGCTGAAGGAAGGCAGGATTGGAAAGAGAAGAAAGCAGGAGCAGAGTGCAAATAAGGGGCTCTTGGGCCAGTGCATGTGAGAGGTGATGAGCACTCACCTGGGGTGCACAGGAGAGGTGAAGGGAACAGTTAAAGAAACCTTGACAATTGTTTTGGGGTGGGAAGTGAAGAAGACAGAGGAAAGATTCCAAGATGATACCAGCTTCCTCTCTTCTCGCCCTTTGAGGGCGCTCTCCCTGGATCTCTCCTTCTCCCATATACTATGAATAACTGGGCAAATGATTTGTGTGGGACCTGTCGAATATCCCCAGCCCCAAACACCAGGCCTAAAACACAGATGGATGGGAACAATCCCTTAGGGAAGTATTCCAAATCACAGAGATGAGTATGGAAAGGGAGCAAGGGACTCTGCCCTGGGCCTCAGGCCTCCCTGACCATCAGTCTTCACCATCAACTCCCTCCATCCTTTGCCTGTGAGCCTAAGGCCTTCTCCTGCAGCCATTTCTAAAACCCTCACTGCTCCCTGCTCCCTTACCAAAAGTGAGGGGCATTCCGGGCTTCTGGGTCAGCAGAGAAACCAGGCCATCAATCCTTTATTTTCTCCCTTCCCAAAGGGATGAACATGTCCTAAGATTTGGGCTGGGAAATTAAAGCCTTAATGGAACCATCCAGTTCCAAGGGAAAAATCAAAATGTGACTCTAGGAAGCACCATCTGTTTGCAGAACTATAAATTTTAGAGAATGTTAATGCTGGGAGGGAACTTAGAACAGGGAATGTCAGGGCTGGGAGGGAGCTTAGAACAGGGGATGTCAGGGCTGAGAGGAGCCTTAGAATAGGGGATGTCAGAGCTGGGAGGGAGTTTAGAACAGGGGGTATAAGAATCTGGAGGGGGCTTAGAGACCAGGTAATTCAACTCTCTCCTATAACCCAAGAGGAGCTAAAACCCAGTGAGTGGTCGAGATTTGTATAATGTCAAAGTGAAGAAGGGGCAGAGCTGGAATTTGACCAACCAGCCTCAGGCTTCTTCTAGAACATAACATGGCCTCCTGTCTGCAGACATTGAAAGCAGATGGGTGCATCTGGGGCCATTTCTGCCGTGGCCACTGCCGAGAACCCAGAGGCTCCATGGAGGTAGAAGCGCTCAGGGTTCTTGTGGGTGAGCATCCCGATTGCTTTCCTCCCATCCCTGCTCTCCCCGGGGCCCTGCCTGCCTCCAGCTTGCCCCAGGTCTAAGTCTAGAGACCACGGCAGGCCTGGCAAAGACCATGTTCCCATGTCCCTCATCCACCCTACATGCCCCCTCAGCAAAGGGTCCTTGGACACCCAGACTGCAAGTCATCCCAGAGCAAGCTCCATGAGCAAGTATTTTGTCCCCAGTTACTTCCTGTCTTTCCTTGAGCTAATCTCTTCCCTGGTCCTCAGTTTCCTTGTCTGTATAACAAAGAGTCAGTCTGGAGCCCAACTCTACACCCTGCCACCCTGGGGCATTAAGTTCCCTCCCTTGATGCACCAAGTGAAGTACAGCATCACCTGAGCTCCCGGGGGGCTCAGGACAGTAGCCAGGTAACTTAGTTACCGCTGTGTGTGCATGTGCAGGTAAGTTCAGGAAAAGGATCATTGCTAATTGGGCCCCATCAGCCTGGCACAGTCATGAGTACAGCCTATGGAACGATTGCTGCTGCAGCTAATTAGTAAAAGGTTGGGGAAGCTGCTCTCCCGGGAGCTCAGGGCCCTGTGGCTCCTTCTCTGTTCCTAGAGTCTCCTGGGCTCCTCCTGCTCCCTTCCCAACTTGCCATCCTCTGAGAAACCTGGCAGGGGCCCTGCCTAAGTGCCCATGAGTCGGAGGTTCAGTTTCCTCTCTAGGATAGGGCTCTCAGGGAAACCAAGGCACCATTCTGCTCGGGAGCATCCCATAACGACTGCTGGGAATCCCCTTGTCTTGACATCAACAGCCCAAGCCTTTCCAGCTCAGAGTGGAGAATCACAAAATCTGAGATGGGACCTCAAAGACCATCCAACCTAGCCAAGGGCCGAATGAGAATGCCCAGGCCGACAAATGGCCAGCCAGGCTTGGCTTGCGAGCCTTCGAGTAGAGGAGCCTGCCATCTTCCTGGGCAGCATTGCCTTCTTTTGGGCAGT
Source organism: Sminthopsis crassicaudata (assembly GCF_048593235.1). Taxonomy (NCBI): domain Eukaryota; kingdom Metazoa; phylum Chordata; class Mammalia; order Dasyuromorphia; family Dasyuridae; genus Sminthopsis; species Sminthopsis crassicaudata. The sequence continues at coordinate 306,136,696 of NC_133621.1, read as the reverse complement.
CATACCCGGGAGCCAGCTTTCCTTGTGCCTGGCTTCCTGGAACTCCTCCCGCCATTGTTATGGGCCCAAATAGAACAAAACTGAGCCTTCTTCCCCACAAGGACCCTCAGGATGCCTAGAAGGCGGCTCTCCCCACTTCCCGTCTTTCCTTCCCAGGGCCCAAGATTCTTCTTCCTTCCAGGGATCTGCACATGGCCCTGTCCAGAGACCTCTCATGTGTCCTGACCACCTTCCTCCCTTCCTGCTTTCACTTCACATTGTAAACATCCATCCTCTATCTTGTTGTCCTGACCCTACCCAAGTCTCTAGCTGGGGCTGGATCAGGGTAGAGGTTCTGATACCTCCTCCTTTCTGGACACTTTCCCTCTCTTCATGCATCCCAAAATTTCATTCACTTTTTGGCTGCTAAATCTCCCCACTGCTCATCTGGAGCTTGCAGGCCACTAAGACTCTCAGCTCATTTTATTTTATTTTATTTTATTTATTTTTTTCTGAGGCTGGGGTTAAGTGACTTGCCCAGGGTCACACAGCTAGGAAGTGTTAAGTGTCTGAGACTGGATTTGAACTCGGGTCCTCCTGAATTCAGGGCTAGTGCTCTATCCACTGAACCACCTCACTGCCCCTTTCTCTCTCCGCTCATTTTAAGCCAAACTGCCATCAAGACAGATCTTTCCCATCTTGTACTTGGGAGATGTCCTCACTCCCCATCTCCTGCTTTCATGGGCATTAACTCCCTCGCTGGCCTGGAGCTCTGAGATCCTCCCTAGGAATGAAAACTTTCCCCAAACTGACCCATGCCCCTTAGGCCAGTATAATCTGCTTTATAAGAAATAAAGCATAGGATTCTTCCCCTCCCCCAAGGCAATTGGGGTTAAGTGACTTGCCCAGGGTCACACAACTAGGAAGTGTTAAGTGTCTGAGGTCAGATTTGAACTCAGGTCCTCCTGACTTCAGGACTAGTGCTCTCTCCACTGCTCCACCTAGCTGCTCCAAAGCATAGGCTTCTGAGGGCTCAGAACAGCTGGAGAAAAGTGCGCTGCATCAGGTTACTCACATACACGGGGCTCTTGGACTCTCAGTTTCTTTGCCCACCTCCCTCAGCACTCTGTGTACAGCACCTCTCAGACCAACTCCGCCACTCCCAGGGAGAAGAGAGTGAGGTGACAGTTTGGGGGAGAACGATCCGAGGGTCTTAGGGGACTGCAAACTCCATATGCACAAGTAGTGTGACGTGGCTCCCAGAGGGAATCCAATCTCAGGCTTCATTAAGCCAGGCAGAGAATCCAGAAGGAGGGAGAGGGAGGATCATGTTGGAAGAGGAGCTGGAGGGAATGAGGCAATCTGCCCTGAAGATGAGAAGACAGAGGGGAAGGGAGGGGACATTTGGGGGTATTTAAATGGCTGCCACGTACAACAGGGCTTAGCTCAGGGGGCAGGACCAGGGGGAGGCCAAAGAGACACTAGTTTTCAGTTGGATGCAAAGGAAAAACTTTCTAATGATCAAGTCATTCAACTAGAATAGGCCGCTCTGGGCAATCACTCCCCCCCCCCCCCACTGGAGGGCTCAAGCAAGGCTTCAAGACCACATGGAGGGCACCCTGGGGGTGCAGGGGCGGAGAGGAGGCTTAGGCAATCATCGGCTGCGCCCCAGGGCCTGAGCTCCTTCTAGCTGAGAGGCAGACAGAAAGGGAAACAGAGAGAGAGAGAGAGAGAGAGAGAGAGAGAGAGAGAGAGAGAGAGAGAGAGAGAGAGAGAGAGAGAGAGACAGAGAGAGAGAGAGAGAGAGAGAGAGAGAGAGACAGAGACAGAGACAGAGACAGAGAGACAGAGAGAAACAGAGAGAGAAACAGAGAGAAAGAAAGAGAGAGAGAGAGACAGAGAGAGAGAGACAGAGAGACAGAGAGACAGAGAGACAGAGGACCAGAGACAAAGGTAAAGGTCAGGGGAAACAGAGAGGGAGGAGAGAGACAGACAGAGAAATAGAGACAAATGCAGAGAAAGAGACGGACAGAGACAGACATGGAGAAGCAGAGACAGAGAGGAGAGAAAGAGAGAGACAAAGAGACAGAAACATGGAGAAGCAGAGACAGACACATGTAGAAACAGAGAGAGACAGAGACAGAGACAGACAGAGAGAGGAGAGAAAGAGACAGACAGAGACAGATACATGGAGAAGCAGAGACAGAGAGAGACAGAAAGAGAGACAGAGAGAAAGAGAGACAAAGAGAGACAGAGAGAAAGAAAGAGAGAGACAGAGAGAGACAGAGACAGACACATGGAGAAGCAGAGACAGAGAGGGAGGAGAGAAAGAGACAGAGACAGAGGCGGACACATGGAGAGACAGAGACGGAGAGAAGCCAGCCAGAGCCAGAGCCAGGGAGCCAGGGCTCCTTCCTGCCCAGACTGCTGCTTCCTGGCCCTGGAGCCACCAGAGCTGGCGGCAGGGCTTTGCCCCTTGCTGGCTCCCCCAGTGCCCAGCCCAGCACGTCCTTGCTCAGGCCCTGCACGTTCCAAGTCTGCAGCCTGTGTCTCTTCGGAAAGTCTGCTCGGTTTGTTTGTCCTGTCCCCTGATAGGCCAGAGCCGTCTCCTAGGAAACCGGGGCCGAGTGGGATTCACCGAGCGCGTCCCTGACAATTTGTCCAACCTTTTCCAGCTGGGAGGTGGGTACAGCCTGTCTCCCTGTTCCCCCGCGCTGGGGATGGGAGCACAGGCAGTCAAGCTGGCTCCTGGGATGTCAGGAGCGGCGGGATGGGCAGGGCGTTGGGCCCTGGAGAAGAGGGGCCGCCCGCTTTGCTGCAGACCTGCCTGGACAGCGACCCTGCCTCCTGCCCTCCCACAGCCAGAGGCCCCAGAAACCCCCCTCCTGTGACTCCCATTTTGTCCCTAACCCTCTGCCCCTCGGAGAGCCCCGTTGCGGCCCTCCAGGTTCCTCGTGGCCAGCGAGGCCGTTGTCCCCATCGCCAATCGCGCTGTGTCCCCCAAGCCATGATCCCCTCTGCAGTTTCCAAAGCTCTCGGTGCTCCCTTTGATACCTGCAGCAGCCGGGGGAGGGGGAAGGACAGGGCTCCTCCCCATTTAGCACATAAGAAGTGGAATGTCTGGTCCAGGGTATCTCGGCAGCAGAGCTGGGACCCGGACCCAGGTATCCTGGTCTCCCATGTGTCAACACAAGCGAAGGCCACAGCTGGGAAGTCTCACCTGAGAGATGGGCTGGGCTTCTCGGGGGTCAGGGGGTGAGAGGGAGAAAGGGATTGGCTGAGAGGTGTGGCCACCTGAGCCCTGGGACCTCTGGGTGCCTGATGGCCACGACATTGCCTAAAGGACTTGCTCCAGGTGGTGTGGGTCAGAGGCCGAGTTTTAATCCATGTCTTCCCTCTTTCAAGACCAGCTCCCCATTCACTGTGTACACATCTAGTGTCTGTCTCTGGGACAGGCTTGGAGTCAGCCAGAAGTTAGGAGAACCAAGCATCAAACCAAAGACTTGACCAAGCAAGGCAAAAGCAAGCTTAGGAGAGAGACGTGTGGCCGGCCCCACCTGCCATGTTGGGTCTGGGATCAAGGAGTGTGGATTTCTCCTTCCCTGGAGAAGCTTCTGGGCTGTCCCATGCCCCGTGTTCTCCTACATGCTTCACAAAGACTTGTTGAGTGGATGATCGACTGTTGTCACAGCAGGTTCAGCCTCCTTAGTCACCTTCCCATTCACAGATACCACCTCCAACACTGACCAGCTGTGGGTGCCTGTGCAATTCATGAATCTCTCTGGGCCTCAGTTTGCCCATCTGTAAAGTGAAGGTAATAACAGCCCCTCCCTCCCAGTGCTGTAGAGAGGATCAAGTAAGATCACATGGATAGTTGTGCTATAGGAGTCTCAAAAAGGTTATATAAATTTGGGCTGCCATCATCACCACTTCCCACCACCATCATCATCATCATAATCCCCATCATTATCATCATCATCATCATCATCATCATCATCATCATCATCATCATCATCCTATGATCATCTTTTCCATCATCATCATCATCACCCCCACCATTTACCCATCACCCCAACCTGGCCTTCATCCCCATGTCTGAAGTTCTCAAAGTGAGAGGTGGGATTGGGGAGATTGGGGAACAGCTGCCATCTAATAACCAGGAATCTGGGGACTGATCCCCAGTGTTGGTAAAAGGGGCCTTGAGTTTCCATTCTGTAAAGTGAGAGTGTTAGGTAGGAGAATCTCCAATGTCCAATCCAATGTCCCTTCCAGTTCTGGCTTAAACTTCCTAGATATTTTGGAGCCTGGTTTCTCCATGCCCAGCTCCTGGCCCTCCCTCCTCTTCTTCCTCCTTTTCTTCTTCCTCCTCCTCTTCCTCCTCTCCCAGAACACTTTGAGTTTTGAGGCAAGTTCCCCCATACTTCACCCTCGCCAAGCCCTGCCTGCTCAGGCCTTGCCAGGGCTCCAGGTGTCTGGTGCCGGGTTGGGCCCGGAGGAAGTTGAGTCCGGCTCCAGCTCCAGTGTGACTGAGTGCTTCTGGCCTCGGAGTTCAGACAGAGATGTGCTGTCTGACGCCTGCTGCTCACAGGGAGCTGTTTGTAGGGGAGGCACCCTGAGCGGGGGCAGCTCCCCAGCTGGCCTGCACGGGCCTCTCAGTGGGAGCTTGATTCTTGAACAAGGAGAGTGTCCAGAGAGAGCGCTGAGTTGTAGGGGCCCAGCAGGCCCAGGCCGTGACGCTCTGAGCTCCAAACATTCAGCTCAATGGACTTTGAGGATCTCTACTCCCTTGTGTCCAGTCTGATGCTGAAATGCTGTGGGGCATGGATCATGGGGATGCTGGCCACCAACCCCCAGGGACCTCTCTGGTGGCTGTGCAGTTGGGATCATAACAATCCCACCTTCACTTTATCTTACAGAGCCTGAAAACAGGGAATGTCAAATCTAGGAGGGAGCTTAGAACAGGGGATGTCAGATCTAGGAGGAAGCTTAGAACAGGGGATGGCAAAGCTGCCAGAGAAGCCTGCTCATTTTTGACATTGCAGTTGCTGTTTGCTGAGTTTGCTTGGATCCCTGAACCCTAAGAGTGAATCTCCCTGCTCTGCCCCGATTCCCTGCCTGATCCCTTTTGTCCTCTGCTCCCCCTTCCCCTTCACTTTCTGACTCTAGATGCTTTCAGCCACACAGCTACATTTCTTGGCTTTAGTCACGAAGGCAATAAGCTCTATCAGCTCCCAAATGTCAGAGAAAGGCTCTGGAATGTGGAGAATCAAAGCACTCCGCCCCCTCCATCACAGATCCAGCAGCCCCTGAGCTTGCTTGCTTTTTTTCTTTTTCTTCCTTCTTCCCTCCCTCCCTCCCTCCCTCCCTCCCTTTCTTTCTTTCTTTCTTTCTTTCTTTCTTTCTTTCTTTCTTTCTTTCTTTCTTTCTTTCTTTCTTTCTTTCTTTCTTTCTTTCTTTCTTTCTTTCTTTCTTTCTTTCTTTCTTTCTTTCTTTCTTTCTTTCTTTCTTTCTTTCTTTCTTTCTTTTTCTTTCCTTCTCTTTCTTTCTTTCTTTCTTTCTTTCTTTCTTTCTTTCTTTCTTTCTTTCTTTCTTTCTTTCTTTCTTTCTTTCTTTCTTTCTTTCTTTCTTTCTTTCTTTCTTTCTCTCTCTTCTTTATAATATATAATATAAGCACTTTCTTTATACATACTTATTTTGTAGGTTAGGAATCAGCTGGAAATAAAACTCAGATCTGATTTGCTGACCTTCCTGGCCTCCCTGCTCTGGAAGATGTGTGTGTGTGTGTGTGTGTGTGTGTGTGTGTGTGTGTCTGTTTCTCTTTCGGTCCCAATCTGTCTTTCTCTTTCTCTGTTTGCCTATCTCTCCGTCTCTCTTCCTCTCCTCTCCTCCTCTCTCCTCCCTTCCTCTTCACTCTTCTCCTCTCCTCCCCTCCCCTCACTTATCCCTCCTGTTTTCTCTCATTCCTCTGTCTCCTTCCTTGTATTTCTCAATTTTTTTCCTGCTTCTCTGTGCACTCTCTCTCTCTCTCTCTCTCTCTCTCTCTCTCTCTCTCTCTCTCTCTCTCTCTCTCTCTCTCTCTCCTCTCTCTCTCTCTCATTTTCCCTCCCCTCCTCCTTTTCCTTTTCCCTCTAATACAAAGTTATTCCCTTGAAGACAGGGATTATTCTCCTTTTGGATTTGTATCCCCAGAGTTATTTACTAAGCTAATAGGCCCAACTCAACAAAATCACCCCAAGGACATTTAAGAATGAAATGGAAAGGCTGCAACAAACCGAGGGAAAATGGAAAAGATCTTCAAGAATTTTAGAGAATTCAGGATAGTAAAACCAACTCAACAAAATCACCCTGAAGACTTTAAGAATGAAAACAGAAGGGCTACAACCAACAGAAGGAAAATGGAAAAGATCTGCAAGAGTTTTAGAGAGGGAGTTTAGAGAAAAATCATGTCAAAAAAGGGAAAAAAAAAGAGAAAAAAAAGAGAAAACAAAATGCAAGCAAACAAGAAAAAGAGTGAAAATACTATGTTGTGTTCCACACTCAGTTCCCACTGTCCTCCCTCTGGGTGCAGATGGCGCTCTTCATCATGAGACCACTGGAAGTAGTCTGAATCACCTTATTGTTGACGAGAGCCACGTCCATCAGAATGGTCGTCATATAATCTTGTTGCCATGTACAACGACCTCCTGGTTCTGCTCATTTCACTCAGCATCAATTCATGTGAGCCCCTTCAGGCTTTTCTGAAATCATCCTGTGATCAGTTCTTATAGAACAATAATATTCCGTACTGTAGAATAAGAACATTTAAAGGAGCAGATAGAAGTCTGGTCTAGCAGCTCTCCCTCTGAATAGACCAGAGTAGTGGCTTCTGGTCCCAACCTACTGCTTCCTTCTTGACAGGAATAAAAATATCCCTTGAATAAGTGGGGGGGAGGGGAGAAAAGGCTCAAGACATCTATTCTATCTTCCTTTGAGCCACACCATGACATCCCCATGCTACAGGTGGGGGATATCTTATCTGTAAGTAAAGTTTTTTGAAAGAATTATCATTTGAGAGTCCATTGTGGTAGAGGGTTCTTCCAAGAGTGAAGTCCCAAAAGGGGAGCTGAGATATAGACACACTTTTTTTTCCTGAGGCAATTGGAGTTAAGTGACTTGCCCAGGGTCACACAGCTAGGAAGTGTGAAATGTCTGAGATAAGATCTGAACTCAGATCCTCCTGACTTCAGGGCTGGTGCTCTATCCACTGCACCAACTAGCTGCTCCTAAGTACATATTTGTGCAGATTTTGAGTGATTCTCAAGGTATGTAAAAAAGAGGATGAAACCAAAAGAATGGGGAATAATCCAAGATCTTATTAATATCAGAAAAGTATCCCTTAGTAGATATGTCTACTTTGTCATACATATAAAATGTTGATGAGAACCATCTACAAATGCATCAGAGACAAGTGTTTTGAGACTATTAGTAGGAAATAGGAAGGCTTTAATAAGTAATATTTTAAAGTAGACTGAACATCTTTTTATCACACATTTTGGCAGAAGAATCTAGAGAAAACATAGGATTCCCACAAGAACATTGCAGAATCTCCTGTTAGAGAGCTGCGATTACTCAAAGGAGTTTTGCCCGACCATCTACACAGGAAAGACCAAGTGGATGAAGAATGTCCATGAAGCTTGTTCATTAGTGTGTATATCTGCAATAGACATGCAACTGGAAAACAAATGAGGCTCAGAAGTAAAAAAGATCCAGCTTGGTTGTCTTTGGGAAATTGCCAAGCTCCTTTAATGGCCACAAACTTCTCTGAGAAACAAAAGCCCATCTTTTTAAATAACAAGATCCTATCAGTGCAATTATATGCCTGTGAGACACAGAACACAATGATCTCTGAAGAAATAAAAGTGACTTTCGCCCAGAGAGCAACATGTTCCCAATGAGGAACTTTGAAGAACAGAAGTATGTAAAGCCTGTCATGAGGAACACAGGAGCAGGGACGGAAGGAGAGAGGACAAGCTGGTCAGTCGGCATGGGCAAAGGCTGATGACAGGTGGACAGCTCAAATACTCTCCTGGAGACCTGCCATGTTAGGAGAAAGTGAGGAAGCCCCCCAGAAGGCTGCGTGGAGATCACGGAGCCAGCTGAGGCCATCCCCAGCACCTAGCACATTGTCTGGCACAGAGGAGCCATTCCAGAGATGCTTCCTGGCTTCGGAGGAATTCTCTTTGCCTCTGCTTCTGTCTATTTGTTATTCTCCTTCTGTGTCTGTCAGTTCTTTTCTCTCGGTTTCTCCCTCTCCCCTCTCTCTTTCTTCTTTCCTCCTTCTCTTTCCCTCTCTGTCTGTCTCTGTCTGTGTCTCTCATCTGTGTCTATATCTCTCTGTCTCTGTGTTTCTGTCTCTCTCTGTGTCTGTGTCTGTGTCTTGCTGTCTCTATCTCTCTGTTTCCCCTGTTTCTCTCTCTCTCTCTCTCTCTCTCTCTCTCTCTCTCTCTCTCTCTCTCTCTCTGCCCCCCCTTTCTCTGTATCTCTCTCCTGTGTATCTTTCTCTTTGTATCTCTCTCTCTGTCTCTGTTCCCCCCCCCCCGTCTCACTGTCTCTGTGTCTCTCTGTCTCTGTCTCTCTCTCTGTCCCCCCATCTGTTTCTGTCTCTCTTTCTCTATGTCTCTGTCTCTCTTTCCCTTCCTCTGTCTCTGTCTCTCTTTCTCTCTGTCTGTCTCCCCTCCCTCCCTCGCTAGCTCCATCCCTCTCAAGAGCCCTCAGTTTAATGAGTCAGGGCGTGAGTCTCATTCATGTGATATTTTCGGCCTCACTGTTGCTGCAGCTCATTGTTCCTTCCTCCTCTGGCCCATAATAGAAATGCTGAGTCGCGTCAGGAGCCTGAAATAGGAATTGAGGGAGTCAGGGCGGGAGCTCTGAGGAGCGGGTGTAGCCGGGCCCGGCTGCCTATCGGAGCTGTTCAGCCCAGGCGCTGATCTCCACTCCTTTTCCCAGTCACTCTCACATGATGACTTGTTTCATAATCGCTCATCAGCTGCCCCGGAAACCAGGAGTCCTTGACAGGGAGTCTTTGACCCTTTAATCTGGGGAACCCACCAACAGGAGGCTTTTTTGAGGGGGGGATTGGAATCCTGGAAAATGTCTGGACCATCCTCCCACTGAAGTCTCCCCAGCGTCCAATCATCCAGCTTCTGTGGGGTGACCTTCAGTGGCAGGGAGCTCACTACCTCTGAGGTGACCCATCCCATATCAACACAGCCTTTATTGAGAAAATTCCCTTTCTGTTCACCTGAAATCTGCTTCAATGAAACTTCCTCCTCCTTCCCCCCATGCCCATTGGGCCATTTTTCTTTATAATTTCAGGATTTGGCATACAGTAGGTGCTTAATAAATGCTTGTAAGCTTGGCTTATTCTCTCTATAGCAATATATATGTACAAGTTGTCTGCCCCATTAGCATAGAAGCTATGAGCAGTTGAGACTGTTTCTTGCTTTTACCTGTCTCCAGCACTTAGCACAGGGTCTGGTACACAGTAGGTTCTTACTAAATATCTGTAGAGAAGACTGGGAGTCTCTAAGCTCAACAATCCCATTCCTCCATCCCATTGTTCCCACTCCCAGCTGTATTCCCTGCATCTTAGACTCTTCCGTGGCCTTGAGCAAGAGCAGATGTTTTGTGCCAGATGTGGTCTGGCCAGGACAGGGGGCACTAGGACTCATGGAGTTTGAACTGGAGGGGCCATCATTTACTTGGAACTCTTCCTTTTACATTTGGACAAACTGAGGTTCGAGGAGAGCAAAAGCTTTGCCTACAGTCCTTCTTGGAGCAAAGGCGGAAGGGAAGAAGCATTTATAGAGCACCTACGATGGTGTAGGCATGGCATTCAGTAATCTTAATCTCATTTGATTCTCAAAGGACCCTGGGAGCCTCTTAACAGATGAGGAAACTGAGGCAGACAAATATTAACTGATTCACCCAGGCTCACACAGCTACTAAGTGTCTGAGGCAAGATTTGAATTCAGGACTTCCTGACGCCAGCTGTCAGGAAGATCCCAGAGTTCTGATAGTTAAATGCAGCGTCTTCTCCCTTATCCAAGAATCCAGTAACAGGAGGAGGCCATTGACTCCATCCCAAAACGGGAATCCCTCCTCCATCGCCTTGGCAGGTGGTCACTCATCACATGCCTTAGTCAGTCGGTCAAGGCACAGCCAACCCAAAGTCTGGCCATCCTGCCCTTCTCTGGGTCCTCCAGCTCCGACCATTCAGCCCAAGCCAGCCATCTCTCTTCCAACTCTATTGAGTAGGAGCCAGTACCAGACTCCCCAATTTCTGGAGTCCTCCTGGTATACTCTGCCACTGCTACACCTGTCTCTGCACTATATTTATTTTTGGAGATGTTAAGCTACCCCAGGAGACTGTAAGTTCCTTGAAGGCGGTACTGCTTGCTTTTTAGGTATTTAATAAACCTGGAGGTGAATGAGGAGATGGAAGTGGGGCCCTTGGGATAACTCAGGCCCCTCAGAATTGCATCTTCACCCCATCCAACCCACCTCCAATTATAGGAGACTCAGAGGCAGGGTAGAAACTATGGCTAATTCTATCATCTTTATTCTTAGACAAAGAGTCTGCCCTGAACCTCTGGCTCCTTTCCATCCTGGACATGTGAGCTGGACGGGAAGATCATGTTTTTAATCACTGTCCCCCAAGCTAAATCTCAGTCCATGTTTTCTATTCTAGACTACTTCCTATAGCCCCCCCCCAACTACAAAGAAGAACCCCTTAGGGAACATTCAGAGCCCTTACCACTATTTTTTTTAGAAGAAAATCAATTATCCTATCAATAGCTTTCCAGAATTGTGCTTTAGCTTTGCAGGGGGTGAAACAGAGAGAAGGGGAACAGTCTAGGAAACAGTCTAGGATCATGCCCTCAGAGAAATCCCTATTCTGGAAAGGAAGTTTATACTTGTGGAAACCGAAGCCCAGAGCCGTCCAAGGCCACCAGCCAAATTAGCGACAGATCAGAGACTAGGATCTAGTTTTGCTGACTATCAATTTGGAGCTCGTGGTAATTTAATTAAACATTTATTCTCCTGGCAAAAAAATACAATTTATGTAAAAAAAAATGATTCATTATGACCAAGCTGGATTTATACCAGAAATGCAAGCAGGGGTGTGATGGAGCCAATTTTAACTGGCTTGCTCAGGGGAACTATTGCTAAATTTTCAATTGGAAATAGAGTTTCAGTTCAGAAATAGACAAAGGCCATGAATTGTGGCTTGATGTATTGTTTTGTGGTTTATCTAGATTTAAGAAAGTGAAGGAGAAATTATTAAAAATGTGGATTCAATTTTATATCAGGCATGAATTTTTTTTGAAGTTTTAGCAGTCAAACATTTGCCAGCACATCACGGCATGCAAGGACGTACACAACACACACAACACAAAACAACAAGTAATGTGCTCCTATTAAAAGAAAAACATCTCCAAATACATGATTATATCAATAAATATAGAAAAAGCCATTGACAAAGCACAATACTTATTTATGCTAAAAACCCTGGAGAGTTAAATATATATATATATATCTTTTTAAAACCAAAAGCTTTGCTGATAGGTACAGGAATAAAACATGGATACCCGCTTTCTCAACTTTATTTGACATAATTCTAACAATGATAAGGAAAATAAAAGACCTGAAGATAGGTAAAGAAAAGACAACACTTCCTCTATTTGCACGTGAAAAAAATAGCCATTAGAAAACCTTAGACCATCAGCAAAGAAAATGAGAAAATAGCTTCAGTAAAGTTGCAGGTTGCCAAAGAAACCCCCAAATATATAGTTTTTTCTATAGAATGATGACAAAATACAGGAGCCAAGGATGAAAAAGAAAGTCTTTTTAAAAATAACTATACAATAGATGAAATGTCTGTAAAAATACACTCACTACTTATATACAGTTTAAAATGCTCCTTGAAGACTAAGTAGAGAAATAACCAGTGCTCATGGTTGGGTTGTGCCAATATAATAAAAACGATAATAGTACCAAAGTTAGTATACAGATTCAGTGTTAAGCCAGTCCAACCTGCAAAGGAATACTTTAGAGAAAGAGATAAAATAATAACAAAATTAACTCAGAGGTACAAAAATTCTAGAATATTAAGGAAAATAATGAAAAAAAAACTAGGAATAAAAGGGGACATCTCTTCCTGACTTCAAACTATATTATAAAGCAATAATCATCGAAAACCATTTGGTACTAGCTGAAAAATAGAAAAGTAGATTGATGCTTAAAAGTAGGCTAGATAAGAGAGAATTGAAAATAATGTAACTCAATGAAGCAGTGTTTAATATCTAAAAACATAAATTTGGAAAGAGTTCTCTATTTACCAAAACTCCCTAGGGAAGTTAGAAAGCAATGTAGCAGAAAAGAGGCTTAGACTAACATCTTACACCATGTACCACACATACCACAATAAATCTGAAATGGATACATACCTGAATGTTAAAGAACAAATCATGTAAAATTTAGAACAGAGGCAGATCCCCATGCCTTTCACAGCTATCTGGGAAATAGTTGGTGGGAACTGATGACGTCATTGAGAATGTATTGAGGGAAAGGAAGAGGGCACAGGGCAGAGCCTTGGGGTCCACATGTGTTTAGGGGGTGGGAAATGGATGATGATTCAGCAAGGCAGATTGGGAAGGCAGGTCGGACAGGTAGGAGGATGACAAAGAGAAATGTTTTTAAAATTCAAAGAGAAGAGAATGTCCAGAGTGGCCCACGTTGTTAAAAACTATAAAAAGGAGGAGAGCTGAGAAAAGGGACCAAAGGTCATTAGTGACTGTGGAGAGGTCATTTTTAGGAGACCTCACCATACCTTACCCCACTCCCACAGCCAATCAAATAATAGATCGGGTACATAAATATTGGAGCTGCTCCTTCTCTGACACCGCACGGGAACCCCGGAGGACAGGATCTGAGACTGCTCTTCTTCTAGCTCCCCAAACACTGACCTTGGACATATGGAGAAAGGTGAGTACCCAGGCTGGCTGATAGCTGCTGTCCCCCCAGAAAAGTGGAGGTTCTATGTCTCAGTATGGCCAGCAGGTGTCACTGCTGTGCAAGCCTGGACAAAGGTCGGGGTTCCCCTCTCCCCACTGCCCATCAATGCTTCAGAATAACCACAGGCAGGTAGAAGTAGGAACCCCTCCCCCACACCCTCAGTTAACATCCAGGCACCCCAAATACCAGAGAAGACTTGTCCAGAGACACGCCTGGGACAGAATTTAAGCCTAGCCCCATGAGAACCCTTATCATGGAGGAACTATCCTGGGAGAGGAGGGGAGAGATTGTCTCCTTTGTAAATATGCTTGCCTTCATGGGAATACCTTTTATCTTTTCATTTCCATCATACTCCCCTCTTCCAGGTTGGACCCTCCCTTGGGACAAAAACAAAACAAAGAAACAAAAATATCCCAATTCAGAGCCTGCCTCACAATGGGTCCAACAGGCACCCAGTGGGTGGTTCCAAAGCCAATGGGACTGGGTTCTGCCTAATAGACCTACCTCCCGCCACAGAGGAGGGGCGGTTTTATTCTCTCTTCTCTGGAACTTTGGCCGGGTTTTCCACTATTTGGAGTTCCACTTCCTCTTGCTGACCTTTTCCATTTCTGTCATCAGTAGGTATGTTTTTTCCTTGGTTCTGCTAATTTGGCTCCGCCTCCATTCATAAATCCTCCTACGTCACTCTACACTTCTCCTATCTATTACTCCTTACTGCACAACAATACCCCACTCCCCTTGTGCTCCATGTCGATCCAAGTGTTCTCCAAGTGACAGCCTTTGTGGAGTTCCCACGCCAAGGCCACTCCTCTTCAGCCTTGGTTTCTGCTTTTGACTCCCTCGGGCCTATATGCAATGGTGGGATTTCTAGGTCAAAGGGTACGGACCCCCTTGTAATTTTCCTTGCCTGAAGTCCAAACTGAAATCCAGAACCATGGGATTCTGGGAGCGGTTCACAGCTGGCCCCAGTGGAGCAACATAATTATCTTAACATAACTCCACTCCATCTTGGCCATTCAAATGGTCACCCAACCAATCGATGGGTGAATCGGCCATGGGGTATTCGGTGGGCACCTACTGTGTGCCAGCCACCGGCTGGGCGCGGGGCCGACAGGGACGAGGAACGAGCCAGCCATCTCTCTCACCAGAAGCTGACGTTCTCAGGGCATGTGGTGAAACCACGGAGCTGCTGTGATTTGCATTTCTCTCACTCGTCCCTATTTGGAGCTTGTTTTCATGAGGCTATTCATAGTCAGCAGCCTTCTTTTGAGAAGTGTTTGTTCATCTCTTTTGACCCTTTTAAACCTCTGGGGGAAGATGCCCTTTTGCTCCTGTCCCCATTGCCCCCTCCCGGGTTGTTATGGGGCAGCACTCTGATCCCCACTGTGATCTACAGAGGGTCCTTGGTCCCCTAGGGGAGGATCTCCTCTGTGAGCCCCCACCCCATCCTCCTCTGTAGATTAAGCTGCACCTGCCCTCGGAGACCCAAACAGCTGCTCTCCTACCAGAGCAAGGCCTTCCTGTCTCAGAAATCCAGTTAATTGTCCCAGCCCCCCCTTTACTTTGACTATGTGGGCACAAACAAGAAGTGCCCTGACTCGTGTCTTGGCTGCCGTGTTGTCCCTTGAGTGTCCCCCTTTCCATCTTGGCCCCCAGCCCCAGTGGGGGGCCAAAGTCGGGGCTTGGAAAGGAAAGAGCCTCAGCTCTGCCCGCCACTGATTGGCTAGGTAGGCACTGGGCACCTTGCTCCCGGCCTCAGTGTCCTCCTCTGAGCCATGGGCCCGTAAGCCGTAAGGTCCTCAGGATGTTGGTTCATTCTGGAAGAGGATGTGACATCAGCAAAGTGATGCTGCGCCGTCTCCCGAGCCAATTGGATGGAAGTGAGGGAGTGTGTGGTGGTGGCTGCCCGGGTGAGATCAGGGAGGAGCTGAGGGAAGCCTGTTATTAATAGCCAGTGTGTGCCCGTGAGCTCAGAGCCAGATACGGAGCTGACACCCCACTCAGAGGGATGAGCTCGCCCCCGGCCTTCCCTCAGCACCTCCTTTTAGAGCCTGACTCAGTGAACAGCGCCGAGCTATTTCGGGAGCCTCCTCCTCCTCCTCCCTCCTACCCCCGGAATCCATCTCCCGTCACTGACACCCCCGAGGCTGCCCGTGAGAAGGAGAGCCGGGGAGGGCCCGGGGCCTGGCAGAGCCAGGGACACCTCGGAGACCGTGGGACACCCCTTCTCTGGATCTCTGTGCCCCCTATTGCAAAGTGAGGTGGGGCAGAAGGAAAGAGCCCATGTGCTGCTCACTGCTCTGCTACTAATGCAGCAAATCACAGTTCTTTGGGACTCGGTTTCCCCATCTGTAAAGGGAGGAGCCACGTCCTCTGGCTGAAAGGAGCAGCAGCAGCTCGCCCCCTCTGCTGCCTGAGCTCCCGGGCCACAGCTGGGGCTTGGGAGTTCTCCCTCCTGATACCACTAGCTCATCCCCACGGGGTCATGGGACTAGGACTGAAAGAGGAGGAGGGAGGTGACCTTTCGGACTGTTGTCCCCCAGGCAGCCGTCACCTGCCCCGAGATCTGTGTCTTGGGCGGGAGTCAGCGGGCTCAGCTTCCCCTGGGATGGCCCGACCTCAGCTCCACTTACAGCTGAGTCTGATGCGGTCATTGACCCCACACTAAGAATCTCCCTCCCCCTCCCATTTTCCCCGCGCCTAATGCATTGGGATCTTGGGATTCATCCCCAGTCACGGGATGGGCGGGTTGTCCTAGGCCGAGAAACTGAGTTTGAGAGGGGGCCAGGGATTCTTCCAGAGTCACAGAGGGAGTGAATGCCCCCGGGGACACTGGGACAGATGGAGAGGTGGTCTCTGGGAATTAGCTGCCTTGCTGAGCAGGCCCCGTGGGCCCAGGACTTGTACTGGCCTAGAGCACAGAATCGGGCTTTTATTGTTAATAAAACCAAAGCCCCCAGGACCCCACCAAGACTCAGGGCTCACAGTCTGGTCCGGTTCTGGGTTCTTAACTCCTGTGGGCTGGTGCCCCTCCTCTAAATGGGACAGGTTCCCATCTAAGTTTCCCCCCATATGAAAGCAGTATCCCCACTTCCCCCATGAGCTCTCAGCATACTCTATAGGTGTGAAATAGGAGACAGCCCTTATTTCACCCACCACAAACCAAATCTGAGGTGCTCCCAAAAGGAAAGGGCTGTGAGCCCGCAGGCTGTGGGGAGGGAGACCCAGCCAGCTCCCCTTGCCTTGCCTTGTCCACACTGACTTCCTGGTCTAGACCTCCTCCTCCTCCTCCTCCTCCTCCTCCTCCTCCTCCTCCTCCTCCTCCTCCTCCTCCTCCTCCTCCTCCTCCTCCTCTTCCTCTTCCTCCTTCTCTTCCCTAGGTCTGACTTTGCTCCTTCTGCTCAGGCTCAGGGATCACCAGACCCAGAACTGGGAGAGTGTCTACATCACAACCCCCTTATTCTGTCACAGGAGGGACGTGATGTCCCCAAGACCCCTGGAAAGTGGCATTCAAATGAGATCCTCTGGCTGATTCCCTTGTAAATGAGATCATGTTTGTAAAAAGCACTAAGCCCATATTGGGCACATAGTAGGTGCTCAATAAGTAGGGATTTCAGTGGATCACAATTTACACAGCGCCCAGAGCTTAGCTCCAAGCCCACACCCGCAGGCAGTGGGGAGCTCCCCATCACCTGCGGTCTACAAGCAGGGGACACATAAAAACCACTGGCCTGTGACATTGTAGAAATAACGATTGTTTAGATAGAGATAGGAACCAGCCCGTGTAGCTTTTGTTCAGCTCTAGGGATTCTGGGATTTCAAGTAAACTTCCAGGGGTGTTTCCCTTCAGCTGTCAGCCCAGTGCTGGGCACATGGTGGGGTCTCAGTCAATACCAAACACATCGGACAATTTGATGAATGAATGGATGAACGGATGGATGGATGGATGAAAGGAAGTTCACACTCTTGTTTGGCGAGACCGCCAAGAAGGGCTCCCGTGGCCTGGATCTGCCTGGAAGAGAGAGAAATGAGCCGGATCTGAAGAACGGGCAGATTCTGGACTGGGGGCAGGAGAGATATGGATGTTCTGTTCAAGCCAGAAGGGGAAACGAATCTGGAGTGGGGAAAGCAAGCATCCCATAGGTCGGGGATGACGTTATTTGTCACAAAGATGTCAGGGAATGACTTTTCGCCAAGGATCGGACACTGGATTCCTTTGAGAACCAGAATCCGAATCCGGTGGACTGGGATGTGGTTGAATGAATGGCTTACCCAGGGAGAGGGCTGAGGAGAAATCCTCCATACTGGGTTTAAATGACTTTGTGCAGAGAGGACAAATGGGATTGTGGAAGTAGCCTTGGAGAATCTGTGTGTGTGCATTTCTTCACCCGTGTGACAGGTAGTACACCTTGTTCTGAAACCTGATACGTTTGCTCGCCCGCTCTCCCGCCCGCTGTTTGGGCCGGGCAGTGGGAGGACATCAGATGTGATCTCTCCTGGCCCCCTCCCCCACGCAGGCTGAGCCCGGCCCCTCTCACGCCCTTGTACAGTCGGGAACATCTCCCAGGGCTACCCACAAAACCCTGAGTGAGGAGCGGGCCTGCCTGAGCTGAAGCCTTATCAGAAGCTCCATGACCTTGGGCAGGTCATTTAGTCACAGGGTGGAGACTGGCTGACCTTGGGCTTGGCTAGGCCCCATCTGGAGCTTGCTCTGAGTGCCACAGTCCAGGGAGGCCCGTGAGAAGCTGGAGAGTGTCCAGAGCAGGAGGACCGAGGTGAGGGAAGGACCTCCAACCTTTGAGGGGAGCAGCCTGCCTGGAGGAGACATCTCAGGGAACCTTCTCTGCTCCCCCCAGGAGAGACAGACCTTTGTCCTCAGACCCCACAGAGTCATTCGTTAACTTGGTGCCATCAGATTAACTAATTCTTAGTTGTTTCATATGAGCCCCAGTTTTCTGTAAATGACAGGGTTGCCCCGAGGAAGCTGTAAAAGTCCCTTCAGACTCCATTTTCTAAGATCTGATGGACCGGAAATGAACAATTTTGTGAGGGGAGACACCTCCAGGGAGGTCACTTGGGGTTCGATGTGGAGAAAACATGGCCTGGATTCTGAGGAGAGTCCTAACCTCCCAAACTCTCCTCCATGATCCTGGACAACTAAACATCACAAATTTTCCTAATTAAAAAAAAAAAAAAATCTGTCCTATGAGACGATAATTCAGATTAAAGACCCACTGGACCGGGAACGGATGATGAAGAAGGATGATCTGTTTGTTTGTTGCTATGGTCTCTCCACAGCTGAGAACCTCCTGGTTCTGCGAGCATTTAGAAAAGGAAGCGGCGAGTATGGGGAGCCAGCATAGGTTCACTAAGCCTAGATCAGGCTCAGTCGCTCTCCATTACGTGGCAAGGATCTTGATGGATTATGGGAATCCCATAAACAGGAGTTTAAGCAGAGCATTTCACAACATCTCTCAGGATATCCTGGAGAACCGACTTGGGTTCTTTCTAAAACAGAGCTTCCCAGTGAGCAGAGCAGCACTACCGTAGGACAGTCTGCTTGGGGAGGTGGTGAGCTTCCCATCACAGAATCACAGATCCTTGTAAGATAACCAAGGCCCAGAGAATTCACTAATCTTCATTTTGAGAGGGCTTTCTTCCCAAGACCTCTGAGGGAGGTGAGACAAACATCATCAGCCACATTTTACAGAGGAGGAAACTGAATCCGAGAGCCTCAAGGAATATTGGAGCTGAATGGGTTTTTAGAGAGTTCAGAGTCAAATCCCTCCCTGCTAATTTTTCAGGGAAAGAAACTGAGGCACAAGGAAGGGAGTGGGCCTGTTTTCTATGCTCTCCTTTTCTAGATTTAAAAAGCCCCAAGTGGGTCTGCCAGGAGCACCAGGTGTCCCAGTCCTGAGGCCGCTCACCCTCACTGTGGAAGGAGATTCGGGGGCTCTCTAATCTGGGCTGGAGCTCAGCTTTGTCCTTTTCTGGCCTGAGGGGTCCCCGAGCCCCCCAAGCTCAGTGCAATGGTGAGGAGGAGGGAAGGCGGCATCAGCCAGGACACTCCCCAGCTCGTGCCCTGCTGGAGGGCAGGGATAGATGGCACCAGAGCAGGTTGGGGACACTGACACGGGCCCTGCAGCCAGGGCTGTGCTACGGGCACTCAAGCAGAGAGGGAACAGGACCTGGTCACATGAGACCCGAGCTCCTTTTCTGGCTGGGTGCCTCAGTAGGGGAGGGGAGAGGAAGGCAAATTCCCGGGAAGACCCATGTGATGCCCGTGGGGCCAGTCAGGTGCAAGAGGTGACCCGTGGGAGCTGGACAAGGGAGCTTCAGGCTGGAGGCTGGGCTGTCCCCAGAGCAGGAGGCTGGCATTCTGGGCACAGCTGGATAGTAAGGTCGGTGGGCGAAGGAGCTGGGGGCTGACTCCCCAAAAATGGGCCTTAGATGGTCTGTCCCCCCTTAGAAATGCTCTGTGCCCCTCACCCTACTGCTCCAGTCCCAAGATCCCTGCCCACAGACAGGGGGTCATCCCCTGATGGTAGGCGGGACACAGTTGGGCTGTCTTTTCCCCCACTTAGAGGAAGAGTGTATCTGAGGAGTATCTTAAGCTCCCCAAAAGGCAGAGAGAGCAAGCTTTGGGGTTCACGTGAAGAAAAGTTTCCTAAGAAGAGCTCTGTCACTCAGGCTTGAAAGGGTGAGCTCCCCGTCCCGTACAGAGAATGGGCGCTCAATGGCTGTGGAAGTCACGGGGAGGGGCGGCCATCAGCTCTGGGGCAGGGGTCCTTGAAGCTCCAAACCCCTCAGTGACATTCTCCTGCCCTGTCTGGGTTTTCACTCTTCGACAGATTCCCACGTCTGCTGTCTGCCTCGTGAAATGACAGGGTATTTTTATCATCCCTCCCCCTCTCCCATGGGGGCTGCTCCCCTAGCCTGGAGTATGGAAGACCAGCCTGGGGGGAGGGCGCAGCCGAGGGAGATGATTAGCTTCTCTCTCCCTTCTCTGTACTCCACACTTGGCTCCAAGCCAGCCAGGCTCCCCTGGATCTGCTTATGAATCAGCTTGGCTGACTCAGAGAGAGAGGGGCCCCCTCCCCACTTCCCAGCAGCCTCCTGGATCCCTCTCTTTCCAATGAGAACAGGTCTCATCCTTTCCAGCTCTGGGGTCTTTTCAGCCACTAGAATCAGGGCTTTTGGGAAGTGCCATCCATCCTTACGATCCATAAGCACTTATTAGCTACCTACTGAGTACTCCTGAGCGCTACTAGATCGCCACCCATGCCCAAGACCCGGCTTCTGGGAGATGGCCTTAATTGCCCAGGCCAAAGGGAGCCTGCAGGGGCCGCACGGGGAATCTGCTCACCCTGACTTCGTCCACAGGTTGGAGTTGGTCCCCTGTCCTTGCTCAGCCAAGGACCCATCCTGAGTAGCTTGGCCCAGCCCGGCTCCCTCAGCCTTGGCTTCTGGCCCGTCCCGAGCTTGAACCGAGTTCACTAAGAGAAGCTCATCCCAGACTGGAAGCTTCCTGCGGGTAGGGCCCAGCCCTGGTCCTCTCTGCCCAGAGCAAGCCCAGAGCTCATTCAATGCTCGTTATCTGACTTCATTAATCGACCACTTAGTTAATATTTTCAGCTGGTTACAGTCAAACACACTCCCCAAGGATGCAAACTGTGGACCCTCGTTGAGAAGCCCCCGGGGGAAGGGCTAGCTGACCACAGACCCTTTTCAAGAAGACAAAATGTGGATGAGGGACAGGTGGGACCTCCCTGTGGGAACGGGTTGGAGGGCAGAGGCTGGGGCTCAGAAGGGGGAACCTCACCAAAGAAGGCCTTGAATGCCAGGCTGAGGAGTTCAGTGGTGTCAAACCCCATACATTAATGTTATCTGTGTTTTATGCATTTCTATTTATTTTGTTAAATATTTCCCAATTACATCTTAATTTGGCTCAGCCTGCCCTGGGCTGTTGCCAGCCTTGGTCTGCTGGAGGCAATGGGGAGCTATGGAAGATTTTTGAGCCGGAGGGCAGAGAGGTTTTGGAAAATCACTTTGGTAGCTGTGTGAAGGATGCCTAGAGATAGCAGAAGCTGGAGGCCAACAGTCCAAGAAGAAGATGACAAGGGCCTGGACTCAGGTGGAAGTCCTAGGGGTGGGGAGAAGGGAGATGGTGCAGGAAGTAAGAGATGAGAAGACAAAATCATTCCAACTTGGCCACTCCTTGGGTCCCTGCTAGGACACTAGGGAGAATGGGGCTGGGAGCCTGGGGTCTCACTTCCTCCGGGGCCCTGAGGCTATTTTGGTGTCTCTGACTGAGAAGACTCACCTTCTTCCTTTTCACCATTCACTTGCACCATTGCTACCCAATTATTTGTCCCATGGATCTCTATCTCTACTCCTCTTCTAGTGCTTTCTTCTCTTGCATTCTCTTCCTCTTCCTCTTCCATCCTCTTCCTCTTTCACCCTTCTCTTCCTCCTCTTTCATCCTCCATTTCCTCTTCTTCCTCTTCTAATCTTCTCTTTCTTTTTCTTTTCCTCTTCTTCCTCCTCCTTTTCCTTTTCCACCCATCCATCTCCTCTTTCTCCTCTTCTTCCTCATCTATTCTCCTCTTTCTCCTCCTTTTTTTCTTTTCTTTCTCCTCCTTTTCCTTTTCCATTCCCCTCTTCCATCCCTCCATCTCCTCATTCTCCTCCTCTTCCTCTTCCATCCCCCTTCTCCTCTTCCTCCCCCTCTTCTCTTCCATCCTCCTTCGCTCTGTCAAGCCGGAGCCCAATTCCCCAGCACCAGGTGCCAAGGCTGCTTGCCAGCTGTACGACCTTGGACAAGGCCCGTGCCCGCTCCTGCCCCGGCCCCCTAAGTTACCAAAGGGGATCAGACAGGATGGGAATCGAAGCTCTCCCAGGCCCCTCCCAGCTCTGACCTGCTACAGTCTCCCGTGATTCTATCTCCATCTGCCCCAGAGGGCCCACAAATCCCCACCCTGGGTAGAATTGCAGGGGGGCGTGGAGTGACGTAATCCCAAGGCTCAGATGGCCTTGTTCCC
This sequence comes from Sminthopsis crassicaudata, assembly GCF_048593235.1. Lineage (NCBI taxonomy): Eukaryota > Metazoa > Chordata > Mammalia > Dasyuromorphia > Dasyuridae > Sminthopsis > Sminthopsis crassicaudata. The sequence goes on along the minus strand of NC_133621.1, from coordinate 306,114,620 downwards.
ATGGAGTTCATCTCCGCCGGGCTCGTGAGAACGCCTGCCTAGGGGCAGCAGGCCATGTGAGTGTGCTCACACGTGCGCGTGCACCCCCCACACATGCGTCTGTGGGAAGCCTTCCCTCCTCACCGGACCCAGAGAGGGAGGGGTTCCCGTACCCGACTTTTCCCCCTGGGGGTCCTCATGACGAGGAGAGGGAGAGAGCGGGGGTCATTAGGTATGACAGGATGATGGAGACAGGGCCCAATTGGGGCCAGTGCCCACCTTTTCCAGCCGTTCCTCTTGTCATCTTACCAGGCTGGACCCCTGCCCCTGTCCTCCAGCTCCGTCCCTGGGCAGAGAACTGGGCCAGGGTCCCCAGTGAGAGCTGAGCTTCCAGGAGGGAAAGATGTGCATCAGGACGTCCCTGAATGTATCTCTTGGGCTCGGAAATGTCCCTGCAGCCATTAGGGTGGGTAGCTCCCCACCACCCACACCCTGCCTCCAATGAGGTCAGGGCACACTGAAGGGACACTGGCAGCAGGCCCAATTGGGTCAGCAATTGCCTTGGTGGCATGAGCCAGGGCCAGACCCACCCTCCCAAGACTCCACTCTGCAGTGAGGAGGTTCTGGTCAAGGCCTCTGTCCCAGGGGCGGTGATTTGTGTGCAAGGTGAATTCAGACCTTCTGTTCCTACATCTCAGGGCGCTGGCTCCCAGAATCTCCATGCTAATGCATTTGGTCCTGTTTCCAGGGGCCCCAACCTTCGGGAATCGCAGTCATATAATTATGTGATTGGACCCCGGATCATGGATTCCAGGGGAGCCTGTACACAGAGAGTTTGGGGTGTCAGGGCAAAGACCCGCTTCAGAGCCAGTTTGGGGGCTCCATCCTGCTTCTTCATGCTCTCCCAAACCTCATCACCCACAAAATCAGTGTGCTTCATCAGCATCCCCTGTCAGGGCCCCTTCCTCTGATGGAAAGGATGACGGGTAGATAACGGGGCGCTCTCCCTGATCCTCCATCTGAGGAGGAACCAGGGAAGCCAGCTCTTCATGTGCCATAGGCCTTCCTCATGATCCCCTCCTCCTTCACCTTTGCAACTTCTTATGTCTCACATTAGGGAGCTTCTTGAGACCAGGAACTATGTTTTGTCTCTCTTGGTATCCCTAGCACTTAACTCATTGCCAGTATATAGTAGGCACTTAATAAATGCTTATCGACTGTCTGAGATCTGAGCCTTTGCCCTCACAAAGCTCAAATTCATTGCCAGGTACATAGTAGGCACTTAATAAATGCTTATTGACTGACTGAGATCTGAGCCTTTGCCCTCACAAAGCTCAATCGCATTACCAGGTATATAGTAGGCACTTAACAAATGCTTATCGATTGACTGAGCTCTGAGCCCTTTCCCTCATAAAGCTCAGCCAGAAAAATGAGACAACTTGGAGAGTTCTAATATTCTAATATCACAAGATAAAAGCACCTTTGAGTCTTGTCTGAGGGAAGGTTCTCACCGGACAGGAGTAGGGAGGAGAAAGTGGTGCTGAGAAAGAGAATGGAGGGCATCCCTGGTAGTGGGCACAGCATGAGCAAAGGCATGGTGATGGGAAAATGGAAAATCTCAGAACTTGTGGAGGATTCAGATCCACCTGATCTGGCTGCTGTCCAGAGGGTATATAGAGGAGTAAGTTATAACTTCTACCTCCCTTTCCATTTTGCATTTTCAAAGCATTTTCTCCTCCATTCTCTCATTGGAGCCTTATCATAGGAAGGCTGGGCAAAGACTACCATTCCCATTTTTTTTTTTTACAGATGGGCAAACTGAGACTCAGGGTGGTCATAGGGTCTCAAAGCTAGAAGAAATCATCCCAGCAAGGAGATACAGCAAGGTGGCCAAATCACCTTTTTTTTTTTTTTTTTTTTTTTTTTTTAAGGAGAAACACTGGCCCAGGGTGAGCTGTCTCACTTCTCAGGGAGTGGGCTCCCAGTCGCTGGAGGTCCTTAGTTGGATGGCCTTTGTCAGGGATTCTGGAGAGAGGATTCCGCTACTTTCTGAGCTCCTGCACATCTGCTTCCAACACCTTCACTTTGGGGACGAGGCAATTAATGCGCAGAGAGGTTAATTGAGTTGCTCCAAACTACACAATGAGCCAGAGCTCTCACGGGATGCTGGTGTATGACCCCATTTTCCAGATGAAAGAACTGAGGCTCTAAGAAAGCCCACAGGTGAACTCCAGCCTCCTTTTCTCTGCTGCTCACAAAGACAGAAGGCAGGCAGGAGGGAGCAGGCCTTAATCTTCTGGCAGTAATCTTGAGATGGAGGAGGAAGAGGCTGGCGCTTAAGCTTATGCCGATTATATAAGTGCGTCCCAGGTTCCTGCTCCGCAGGGCAACTCGGGGAGAATGGGCATCCCTGGTAGATGCTGATGAAGTGACCCTACCCCTCGAGAGGAAGGACTAGGGAGCTGTGAAAGGGGATCCAGCCTTCTAGACGAGATTCCCAGGCTCCTCTCCTACCCCACTCGCCTGGAATTACAAATGGATCCAGATTACATGGCTGTCCTCAGGGCCTCCCCATCCGAACATTTAGACTAGAGGCAATGGAGTGGTTGTAAAGTCCTACTATGTGCCAAGAAGCAAAAACAGACCTTGTTCTCAAGGAGCCGACAATAATCCTGAATGTGTGTCACTGGGCACCCTGAGACAGGGCGTCCTAGACTAGTAAGAGCAAGAGCAGAGGGTTTGGATGTTGGAGTGAGGGTGGGGAGCTGCTTGTCTGTGAATCTTGTTGGACCCACAAAAGGCCTTGGAGAGGAAAGGAAGAGGGGAGGTGGGATCAGAGTGACTCCCTAGCCCAGCCCCAATTTACAGCAAGAAAAATGGGGTTCAGAGAGGGACCGGCCCACAGCAAGACCTCATGGACTGGAGCAGTAGCTGCGTCCAATGTCCTCAGTAAACATGCAGAATGTTCCTAATTCCACTGAGCAGCTGGATTCAAATCCCTCCACAATTAATTATTTGGGTGATCTTGTTCAAATCCTTGTCCCTTCCTGTCCCTCAGTTTACCCTTCAATGAAATGGGAAGGCTTGATTTGAGGACCTCAGAAGAACTTTCAGGGAACACCAGGATTCTTTCCAAGTCCTAGCGTGTGTGTGTGAGGGGGAAGTCGTAGGTCCCCAGAAAGCCCTCCCAGAGTGCTCTAGCTGTCCTGAGATCCCCCACCAAGTCACTCTACGTCTCTCCCCTGGCTCTGGCTCACATTATGTTAGACCGTTTTATCATGTCCCTGGACTGTCTCCCCAAGAGGAGCAGAGGTAGGCCACCGGGGCTCTGCCAAGATAAACTAGAGACTGTCTGCATCTGTGCAGACTCAGCTGCGTAATGAACAGGTGTGTTGTACTGCTAGCTCCCAGACTGGCAAAGACAGGTGAGAGAGCCTTAACCTCCCCATGCCCAGGCAGCTGTTAGGCTTTTGCTCCACTCCCCCCCCTTGCCCCAGGTCTACTATGACCCTAAGCCTCAGCCAGCGCAAGTCCTACTGAGATCCCTCTCATTAGTCCCCTTGGGTGTCAAGGAGCCTGTGGAAGAAGCCAAAGGATCTCTTTGGGGACCCCAAGTTCAGTCCAGTTCTGGGAATCCCCTTGTTTAAGTTCCTTTCAATCCCATGCATTTTATTTTCTGCATTTAAAACCCTGATTCTGATAGAAGGTCCATGAATTTTACCTCCCAAGAGGGTCTGTGAAGCCCCAAAGACCCAACCCCAAAACTGACAGAAGATGGTCCCTATAATCCTCCTGACAAATTGTCATCCAAAGATCTATAATGATGGTGATGACGACAATGGCCACAGTAACATGGAACGAAGGGGTTCGAGGACTGCTCATTTCTGATGGACTGTCTCCCATCTTTCAGAAGGTGACCAACAATGGGGCCAGCTAGGTGGCGCAGTAGATAGAGGATGGGACAATTAGGTCAGGAGGACCTAAGTTCAAATTTGACCTCAGACACTTAACACTTCCTGGCTGTGTCACCCTGAGCATCATTTAACCCCAATTGCCTCAGGAAAAAAAAAAAAAAAAAAGGAACCAATGGCTAGCTTAGCAATGATGAGAGTCCAAAGGAAAAGTGGTCACTTTTTCTTAGGGCCTGTGGCTGAGAAAGGGTAGCCAGGAGCAGTCTGCGGTGCACCCTCGGTTTTGGGAAGATCATATTTTAAAGTATCCCTAGGAAGCACAGATACAATGCCACAGAGTAACCATTTTTAGGGAAAGTCAGGTGAAGGGAGGTGAGAAACTTTCTAGATTGAAATTCAGAAGATACAAATGGAAACAATTCTGATAAGTAAACATGGATGTTGCTGAAAGGGAACAATGCGGATGTACAGGGAGCTCACTAACCAACTTAGACTTTAAAAATATACATATAGAGACGAGTTCAAATGTGATCTCAGACACTTAACACTTCCTGGCTGTGTGACCCTGGGCAAGTCACTTAACCCTAGACTCAGCCAAAAAAAAAAAAAATATATATATATATATATATATATATATATATATATATATATATATATATATATATATATATATATATATATATAATGTAAAATTGTTTTCACATGTAATTGGTGGAAATAAAATATTAAATTAAAAATGTACATGTAGAGCAAACGCAAAGCAAAGCGATGACTCTGGGAAGATAGCAAGAACACTGTCAGATGAAGATATCAGAACAGCATCAGGAGTACTGAAGCTCAGAATAAGCTGAGGAAGGGGAAGAAAGCCAAAAGAATGCTCGATTTCCAGCTAGAGGAGATAGAGTAGAATGGAGGCTCCAAGAAGAGATGGGACCCCATTCAGGAGAGACAGGATGATGACAACTGATGACAGAGAGAAGGCAGGGTTTCTCAGTTGTTGGGGAATACTTGCTCTGTCAAGGAAAATTGCTTGATAAAAATGTCTACTGTTGTTCAGTTGTGATCCCATTCGTGGTTTTCTTGGCAAAGATGCTGGAGTAGTTTGCCATTTTCTTCTCCAGTTCATTTTACAGATGAGGAAACTGAGGCAGAATTAAGTGATTTACCCAGACTTACTCAGCTAGGAAGTGTCTGAAGCCAGATTTTAAACTCTGATGTTCTTGATTCCAGACCCAGCACTCTATCCCCTGCTCCATGTAGCTCTCCCAAAACAGTTGTTAGGGAGTTGAAACCCAAGAGAAGGGAGATTTAAAAGAATCTCCAGCTGTCATTGGCGAACTCATATTTGAATCGTAGGAACTACATCTTGGAGATCCTGAAGGAAACCGGGAAAAAATAGGATTGTTGAGCAGCAATCGAGAAAACCAAAGATGTGTCTATCTTAGCCAGGGAAATGAATCCTGATTTTCCAAAAAAGGAAAGAGAATCATACAAACATACTGGTAGGCCAGTGAACTGACTTTGGTTGCCTGGAAATGCAAGCATAGACCCTCAGATCATTTGGGGAAGGTGGTGATGGGTGCAGAGAGCCAGTATGGCTTCCTGAAAAGGGGGATGGTCAGAGCAGACCAAGCTCCCTGGCTTTTCAGAACGGGTTTTCCAATCTGGTAGCTCGCAGGATGCTGCGCGGCTAGAGCTTATCCAGATCCCAGCCGTGGCTTGGACGCTTTGGGTGTCTGGTATATCACGCTGGTCTCGTGGACAAGATGGAGCAAGGATGAGACAATTAGATCTGGAAGTGGTCGGATGGCTGGACTCAATGGTTCGACAGCGGCTTGGCGGGACGACGCCCATGGAGTGTGCCAGCATCCTCTTCTTGATCTTGCATTATTTAATGTCCTTATTGGTGACATCAATAAGGTATTCACAGAATGTTTGTCAGCCCTGCTGATGACCACAAATGTGGGGGGAGGAATGGTCACCACCCCCCAATCCTGGCTTCCTTCAAGTCCCAGCTAAAATCCTTCTCTACAGGGGACCCTTCCCATCCCTCTTCATTACCATTCCTTTCCTCTGTTAATTACTCCCTATTTGTCCTGCCTACAGTTTATATGTATTTGTTTGTTTGCCTATTTTCCCTTCCATTAGACTGGGAGATGCTTGAAGGGAAGAGACCGTCCCCTTCCTTTCTTTATTCCCAGTTTAACACAGTACCTAGCACACAGTAGTCACTTAATAAATGCTTATTTAATAATTGGATGAGAGTCAGAATCCAAAAAGGTCTTGCAAGACTGAATCTAAGATGAAAGGTCATGAAGATGAATGTCAAGTCTCATGCTTGGCTTGAAGAAATTGTAGGGAAGGCATAGCCAGAGAGCAATTCATCTGAAAAAGATCTGGGGGTTGCAGTGGACCACAAGTTCCATAAGAATCGACAGTGAGAGATGACTGCCAAGAAACTAAGGAGATTTGGGCTGCACTGAGAAGATTGGCTTTGAGAAATAAGGAATTTCTTGCGTTGCTCTGGTCAATCCCTACTGGGAGGATTGCGTTTGGTTCTGTGAGCCAAGTTTTAAGCATGTGATTAGGGGAGAGGTTGGGATGATGAAAAGTCCTAAGTCCCTATCATAAAAGGAACCCTAGGGTTGGATTTGCGAGCGACTAGGGACACATGGGAGTTTAAGTATTTGAAGGGCTGATAAATGGGGAAAGAATGAGACTCATTCCTCTGGGTTCAGGAGGGCAGAGCCAGCAGCAGTGGAGGAGGCACAGTGAGGCTGAGTGAGGAGCTCCTCCGAAGTGAGGCTGGGCAGACCTGGTTCCCCTTTCCTCAAGGGTCTTCCTCACAAAGGCAATTCTCTAGGAGGGCTGGGTTAGATGGCCCTGGCTCCCCCTCAAGTGCAGCGCACTTCCACTCTAAGATGGCGGTGGTCATTGGGAAAGGCTACACAGTGTTTCCCCACTGCTTCTCTGTCCCACGGGGACATCTCCAGTCACCCTGATCTGTATATGGCCACTGGATCAGATGGTCCTGGAAGGGAAAGGGAGGCAGGTGACCTTGCACAGCCCCCCTCACTGAAATCCAATTGACTTCCATGTCACGGTGTCACCTCCCTGAGCTCATGATCCTTCTCGAGAAGGAAGGACAAACAATAAGTTGGTAACAGACCATTGACCTGAGAGCCTCTGAGGAATGGATTTGTGGGAGAACTTCAGGGAGATCTAGCCCTGGGCTCCCCTCTCCTTATTTGCCATCTAAGACAGGAGCCAGAAATGCTGGGTGAGTGGGGGTAGCCCCTTCCTCTCTCTGAGTTCAGTTCCCCATTTGTCCCACATGAAGCACCGAGCCCAGCTCCCAATCCCCAAAGTGATTTCTCAAGTCCCAGCCGCCCGTGGGGGCTTCACCCCCATCCCTAGGCCAGGAGGCCTTATGTGGCCAAAGCCCATGCAGCTTCTCCATTCCCAGTTCTGTCTGGTGACTAAACATCGCTGGAATGGATGTCATGCTGAGCATTCAGCCCGAGACAGAAGGGGCTAGGTGGAGGGTCAAGCAGGGAGGAAGAAAGGAGGCTGGGCACGGCCCACTGTGGTGCAGAGGCCAGGCCAGGCACAGCCTCCTGCTCTGGACAATGACTCTGATAAGAGATAAGGGAGGAATGGAAGGAATGAGGGGAGGGCAGGGGTTGCCCATTGTGTGAAAGCCCGGCTAAGGGCTCTGGGGGAGGCCCAGCTCAGAGACTGCCAGTCTGTTTACTCCAATCCTACCTCTGGGGTGGGCTTTGCACCTGATTGAGCACCCAGTCCTGCTGGGCTGGGCATGGGGTAAATATGGAGCCCATTTGGGGAGACCAGGAGAAGAGTAGCCCCAGGACCCTGCCAAGTCTGATTGTGTCACCTTCCCCACCAATAAACCCACTTCTCAGGCTTGTACAACTTCTGAGACAGCTGGCCTTATGAGCCATTGGCACGGCCTCCTTGACTCTTTACCCGGATCACTCATCTGCCCCCATTCATGGAATTCCCTTCTTCCTTGTCTCCACCCCACTTCCCCCTTTCCTGGCTTCCTTCAAGACTTACCAAGTTCCCCCTTTCTGCAGGCAGCCTTTCCCAGACTGCCCTTCTCCTGGATCCATTTGTTCTCGATGTATCCTGGAGAGCTCCTTCTTCTGGATACTTCCTGGGGCCTCATGAAGACAGGGATCATGTTTTGCCCTTTTTTGGATCCCCAGAGCTCAGCACTTGAGCAGGGCACTTGGAAGGTACTTAACAATGCTGGCTAACTTGTTAACTTTCCTGGCTTTAAGGAGTGGGAGGCCAAAAAAATTCATGAAGGAGGAATCCATCAGGAATGTCCAGGAATGGACTCAGGCTCCCAGGGTCTGGAGTTTGGCCAGCAGAGATGGCTTGGGTCTGGAAAATGGGGAGTGAGCCCCCTAGGAATGGGCTCCAAGGATCTGAAGTTTGGCCAACAGAGATGGCTTGGGTCTGGAAAATGGGGAGTGAGCCCCCTAGGAATGGGTTCCAAGGATCTGAAGTTTGGCCAACAGAAATGGTGGTCGGGTCTGGGAAATGGGAAGTGAACCCTCCTCAGGTAATGGGGCTAGAAGAGCAGGAGAGGGAAGGAGGTCATGCACCTGGATTTGAGGCCCAGAGCTTCTCCTCTGCCCGGCGGTCCCTAGCATGTCCTGTCCAGGCCAGGCGTCAGCTGGAAAGAACCACGACAGGGTCCCTGAGTTTTCTGCCTATTCTCAGCCCTCCGGTAACTATCTGGGGGGCTTTGTCTGAGTCCTTCTGGTCCCTGATCCTTTAAGATGGGAGCTACCTGACCCTCTGAGTCAGAGCTTTGTTATGCCAGCCTTGGAGGGGTAGAAGGGCCCTCCTCTCAGCCTCGGGGTGCTGCTCACAGATGACAACTGGGGATCCCCAGAACTACAATAAACAAGCTCACCCAGGAGAGTGGAGACAGCACGGTGTCCACTCAACATGGCCAGCCAAATGTCACCAAACCTAGCGCCTAGGTCAGAGGACCATCAGCTATGCCCTGTAAGGACTGCTTAGCATGACTGCTCCCTGTTCTTCTCTGTCTCCTCAGACAGTCAGTCAGTGATCATTTATTTAGCACCTACTGTATTCCCAGCCTTGTTTTTAGCATTAGAAATTTAAAGAAAAGCTGATTCTTGGTCCCTGGTCTCAAGGGACTCACAATGATAGAGGTAAAATAGATCTAGGATAAATTGGGAATGATTCCTAGACTGAGAGTCCCCTGAAACAGGGTTCCTCCTCTGAGAACCTCAGTCTCTCCTCTGTGAGGGACCTGATTTCTTCACCTGCCCAGGGAATTTCCCAGCAAGCTTTGAGTTTGCAGGTGGAGCGCAGCCTCTCAAACTAGGGGTCTGGCTCTCAGCAGGGAGCCCTCCCCTCTCCTTCCCTGACCCAGATTCCCCCTTCCCCCCTTGAGTAGTCAAGTGACTTTCTCAGCACTTATGGGAAAGGAAGATTTCATCCCATTCTTTCCCCTTCCTGGGATCTCCTACACATCATAGGGCCTGAAGGTTTAAGATTGTACGCAGGATTCAGCGTTCCATATGGAAAAGAAAAATATGAAAAAACATCTCCATCGTGCCCCAGTGAGCTTACATCTTGGTGTGTGTGTGTGTGTGTGTGTGTGTGTGTGTGTGTGTGTGTGTGTGTGTGTACCCCACACTGAAAAGTATGATACAAGGGTTGGGTTTGTTTCTGGGTGGGGGAGGGAAAGATGGGGGAAAGTGGAGCCGAGAAGCTTGAGACTATGTTCTCTCCTTTGCTTGGGAGGTGGAAGAGAACAGAGATCAGATCCAGAAGGCTTCCTAATGAATAGAACCCATCCCTAAGCCCTGGAAGAAGGAAATTGAAAAGCTGAATTCATTTATGAAAAACCCTAAACAGGGAGCCCTGAGTTGGGCCCAAAGGATAAAACCCGCATCTCCCACAGATCCGATGCATCATTTCTCTCCGGAAGCGCCCAGGAGCCCCCACCAATGTGTTTTGTCAAAGCAAACCAGCTGACCATGAATTCAAAATGAAAACATCGAACGAGACAAGCAATACAAGGCAACAGGGAGCGCTGACTCAGATGGCGAACATTCTGGGCGCTCAGTCCCTGATGGCTGCCAGCCCCTCCCTTACTTGTGGCCTGTCACTCTTAGAAGCTCTAGGACCCTTTGAGCATCCCCACTGCAGGCTGTGAGAGACTACTTCTCCCAACTGCATCTTGACACATCTTGCCTGGCCAATTCCCAGAGCTGGAAACTGAGGCCCAGAGTGGGAGCAGGACTTTGTCCCAGGCCACATAATCAGGAAATGGCTTGACTTGTGGATCTCATGATCCTGCCAGACCCTGGGCAGTGAGGGCTTCCTCAGAGCTGGTGGGGGAGAGGGGCAACCTCTGTCCCTGTCATTAACCTTCAGACCCCTTCTTAGAGGCTTTCTTGACAAAGAAGAGAAAGGTCCCAGCTTCAGAAGAAACTGGTTCCTCCAACTTGTTGCATTCTGATCTGGGCTAGACTGTTCTAGGTGAAGCTCTGAGCTTGGGGTCCTGGATTTGTCAGAGTGAATTCTGGGCCCTGGGTTCTAATCTGGGTCGAGTTCTGAATCCAGGCCTCTGATTTCTAGGACTGAGGTTCACTTGGACGATTTTCCAGGCCTTCATTTGGATACCTGGCTTCCTCGCCCGGGTCCCCAGCCAGCCAGCTCCGGCAGCAGGTCCACTCGAATGAGGTTGAGAATCTGTGCTAGCGGAGGCAGAGCCTTCGAGGCCTCCAGAGCCAAGAATAGCAGCCGGCCCAACGAGGGAGTATTTTTAGCCCTGCTGTGGCTGGATCTCATGAATTACTCCAACCGCCTGTTGTTCTTTGGGGAGACAATGAACTCGAACGGGGCTGGGCTGGCAAAGGAGGCCACCTCAGGACAGGGAAAGTGGGCCAGGGAGCTTCCCTCTCCTGGATCGGCTTGACATGGCCCCGGTGGGGCTCAGCTCCTGGGGAGACCAGGTATAATTGTCCTGGGCCATGGGCTAATGGAAGGTGAGGTCCAGGGTCTTCCTTCCCCCTTCCAATTTTCCCTGGGGGGGGTCTCTAGTCTGAGCACAAGATCTTACTTTTAGAGCTGAGGGCACCTTAGTCTTAGAACAGAGAACATCTAGAGACCATATGGTCCAATTGGCTACTTTTACAGAGAGGGAAACTGAGGCTGAGGGGAAGTGAGAAACTTTCCCCTGTCTCAGAGCTAGATTGGGACTTAAACCCAGGTCCTCAGGATCCAAATGGAGGCTTAACGATAAGGATTTCAATTGTCTGGGAAGGAATAAATATTCCTATAGTGCCTACTCCGTGCCAGATATTGTGTACAAATATTACAACTATTATTTCCCTTGAGCCTTACAACCACCCTGTGAGGCGGGAGCTCTTGTTAGCCTCACAGCACAGTTGGTTGTTCTTGTTTGTCCTTGGTTCCCAAAGGGGACCGTGACATCGGGGGGGGGGGGTGATGCCGTGATGTGCAAGTGAGGGAGGGCTGGGCAAGGTCCCCTGCCTCACTCTCCCCTCCAGAGCCATCTGGGTCCAGTGGCCAGACAAAGATCAAGATGGCCCCGAATGAAAGGGGAGACCTTGACCTTTGTAAACTAAGATCTTCAACAGTCTCAGTTTGACCGCGGCAACACCCATTCAATGATTAAGGCTACATACATAGCAATTGTAGCAATCGAGGCAAAAAATCTCCTATTTCACTTAGTCCGAAAAAAAATCTACATAAATAAAAAGTAAAGACAAGAGGGAAAGACTCCTAGGGTCTCTGGCCAAAGTAGAAATGACTGCTATTTAAATTCAGAGTACAGACCCAAACAATGACCCAAGGGGGCTGGGCCTGGGACCTATTGGTGGCCGATCTGTGAGAGTCCGAGTGGTTTTGGTTCGGTTTCTTAAGAAAGAAATCTAGCTACTAAATCCCAAGATATCTTGAGGGGTGCAGTAAGTTGAAGGAGAATGAACAGGTCAGATTTATTAGTAGTAGTAGTAGTAGGATTAGACATTTGAACAGACCCTGCATTTCCATCCTGGACAAGAAGGAAAGATCAAGTTTTAAATAAATTTGAAAACATTTAAATATTTTAAATAAATATCATTTAAACAAAAATTTCTTTAAATAAAGAAAAATATGTTATTGACTTTTTACAATTTGTAAATCAGTGTTTTAGGACGTAAATATGTATTTTACTTCACATTTTAATGTCATTTTCCTATGTCTGAAAGGACAAAAACAAATGGTTCACTTATGTATAAAGGAGGGTAGGAAGTTGAATTTAGTGTTTAGTTTTGTAATTAAAAGAAATACTTCTATGCTACTGTTTTATTGTAAATAGTTTATAAGTGCCTTGCCCAGGCTCCCAGAATCCCTTTCCTCTCCTAGTTCTTAGCAGGACTAGGACTAGGACTAGGACTGGGACTATTTCTACAGTTGCTACCTCAGGGAAGCCTTCCCTGATTGGGTGATGGAAATAAAGTGAAAAGAGCTGGCTCATAGAAAACCTGGTTTTAATGCGCACTCGCTCCTCTAGGTGAATCTCTTCATCTACAAAATGACAGGACTCATGGTCTCTGGGTCCTCCAGCTCTCCGAGTCATTCTGAAAGCCAACTGGCAGAGGGAACATCATGGCTGCCGCTAATAAAGCAAAGGCTGAATGGCACCCAGTCTGGAATCTGCCAAGAGATTCCTGCCTCCAAGGGATTCTGGGCCCCTGGGCCAGCTCAGCTGCTCGGAACCCCCAGTGACTTCTCTATCTGCTCTCAGCTGAGGTGTCTGTAAAAGTTGGAGGCAGATGATGGCAGTCCAGCCTCCACATCCCTCTTCTTCTCAGCCTCCACATCCCCTTTCTTCTCACCCCTCTCCCCTTCCCCTAGCCTCCGGCCTTCAATTCACGCCAAGGAACATTTCAGTGCCCGCCCTCAAGATGCCTCCATTGGTTTTTGTTCTCTGCAGATGGGTTATTTCACCTCCAGGCCCCCAAGGAGGAAGAAGGAGGCATGTGGACTCCCCCCTGCCCATCGGGATCTCTTCCTGACTACCCTCCCAGTCCCTGATTATCAGCACCTGTAAGAGCTCAGCAGCCACTCCTGGCCCCCCCACTTCTTACTGAGCACTACCTGGGGACCCTGACTGACTCCCCCCCCCAGCTCCTTATTATCAGCCCCTCCCTCATCACCACTCTCTGCCCCTGGCCTGGCAAATGGAGCCATGACCTCAGCTGCCCTTCTCTGGGCCTTCTCGGACTCACTTCTCCAGCCTCCCCTCCCCTCTCTAGCCTCCTTTTCTGAGTCTCCCCCCACTGGACCATAAGCTTCTTTCCAGCAGTAACTGCTTTTTCTTTTTGAATCTGCATTCAAGGCACTTGGCCCAGCATCCGGCACATAGTAGGTGCTTGGTAAGTGGTTCTTGGCGACGACCCAGCTCTGCCTCTTGGAAAGCAGGAAGGTCAGAGGATGTCATCTGGACCCAAATCCTGCACCCGGGGCCAAGAGCCGGCCCCCAAGCACTTACTGGAAACCCTCAGCCAGCGAGGACATTAGCTAACGAGTTTCCGATTTGGGAGCCTTCCCTGGGCTGAGGCTGGGAGTCCTTGTGCAATCCCCCAGCTTATCAGCAGCCAGGGCCCCTCCTCCTTCCCAGAAACCCCAGGAAAGGGAAAGGACACTGCTCGGACCCTTCTCAGCCTGGCTGTGGGGGGCAGGGTGATGGGGAAGGCACCCTCTGCTTTCTTGGGACAGAGCCAGGGGATAGCCACAGGTTCGGGGGGCGGATAGGGGACAGCGACAGGAAGGCTCAGTGATGGAGAGAAGGGGCAGAGATGGGGGGAGCACAGAGGCAGGGAGAGGGGACAGAGGCAGGGGAGGCGCCGAGCCAGGGATAGGAATAAGGACATGGGCAGAGGAGCACGAGGGTGGGCGGCCCGCTGGGGAGGGGGGCAGGGGCCAGCTGCCAGGAAAGGCTGTGTGATGCTGGAAGTCATGTGTCCGCCTGTGTATGTATGAGTTTCATAAACTCTTTCCGGAAAGCGGCTTATAGGGGAAGTGCCCATTGAGAAATTCTCTCTGGGTGTGAATTCTGCTGGGGGTGTGTGTGTGTGTGTGTGTGTGTGTGTGTGTGTGAGTGTGTGTGTGTGTGCTCATTCCCCTTCCCCTTGTTCTTTCCACACTCCCTCTTTCCCCACCCCCCCAGCACTATTCAGGGAATGGGGGGGCTCCCTTAAAAAGCCCCCCCAAAAAATTATTCCTCCCTGACTCAGCCCGAAACAGGGAGGCTGAGCCATAGACATGACCATCAGGTTATTTTCCTCTTTCTTAGTCTCCGAGAAAAGCAAAAGTGGCCTCTCAAGATGGGAGACTCCCCCTTCCCACTCCTAAAACAGGGCTGAGCTTGAATCCAGCCCCCGCCCCCACTCCAGGAGCTCAGCAGGGCCCTGGGGACCTGGCTGCAGAGGCAGAGATGAGCCCTGAGCACCGGAAGGGACGTATCCTTGCCCCAGCATTAATCATTCTGGGGTTCCCTCTTTTCTGTCTGCCTCTCCTCCCATCCCGTTTCTCTCTCCCTCCCGTCCTCCATCTCTGTCTCTGTCTCCCCCTTCCTTGCCTCTTTCTCTCACTTTTTCTCTCTCCCTCTCTCCTTTTCTCTCTCCCTCTGTCTGTCTGTCTCTCTGTCTCTCCCCCTCTCTCCTTTTTCTCTCTCTTTCTGTCCCTCTCTCATGCTCTAACGTGAAATAGCCCCAACCCATCTTCCTCGCTCCAGGGGCAGTGTCCCACCCAATATGACATCTAGCTGCCTTAGCTTTCCTCACAACCGCCTCATGAGGTGTTCAGGAGGATTTGTAGGCTTCCCATTCTGCAGATGAGGTGACTGAGGCTCAGAGGAGGCAGGACACTTACCCAAAAGCCCACAGCAGCAAAGTCAGGACTGGGGTTCGGGGCTCTGGGCTTCCTCGTTTCTCTGTCCAAACTTTGCCAGCCTTATGGATGTTCTAAGTCTCATTCACTACCAGAAGCTCTGGCCTGGGGCTCAGGACATCTGGCTTCTCCTCCCTCTGCCTTCACTGCTCTGGGTCTGTTTCCTTATCAGAAAATGGGGGGCAAAGATCAGCTCCCCATACCCTTGGTGCCCAGGGGTGGAGGACCCTGAGAATATGGGAGATGGGGGGACCTTGTCTGCAGCTCTCCTCTTCCCCCTCCACCTTCAGGGAGCCCCCATTATCTCTGGCAAAACCTGGAAACAGATTTTTCACACCATCCTTCCAATCTGAATCCTATGACTTGAACCCTCATGGCTCCTCAGAAGGGACCCCTTGACTTGGAGCTGTCCCCTCCTTACTCCATTCCACCTCGGTGAACCTTTGCACCCCCAGCTTTTTGTGCTGCTCTGAGGAACCTTCTGGGACTGCCCCGAGGAACCTTCTGGGACTGTCCCAAGCAAGCAGAAAGTGGCCCTTCCCTCCTTCAGTCAGGGCACCCACATAAAAAATTTCAGAGCTCCAGGACTGTGGTTCACCTCGGATAATTCCACCCAGTCCAGTTTCCTCTTCCTCCCCAAACCGTCCCCAGCTTGGGAGCTCCCTGAGGGCAGGACCTGGGCTGTCCCTCCTCTCTCTCCCCCTCCCATTATCACCCCCCAGCTCCCTGTGTCCCAGCTTGGGGCTCCTCCTTTGTGCCCCTGAAAGATGGACCTGGAATAGGGCTCTGGCATCCACAGAAGGACAGAAGCCTGGATGGTTGCTTGGCAGTCAAGGCCATTGCCCAGGGCCTGACAGAGGTTGCCTAGACATGACCTTCTCACCCCAGCTCCCGTCCAGCTTCAGAAAGCAGGCATAAGTTTCATTTCTGGGCTCGAGTTAGAAGAAAGAAACTTAGAAAAGTTCCGATTCCCGTCAAAAGCAGTTTAAGGAACGAAAACTTGACTCTTTCCACCGTGGCCGAAACAAAGTTTATTTTCGGGCACCTGAGTGAGTCCTCCGATCAACTCTGGCTGCTTGGGGGAAGGAGGGGGGCTCCTCGAACTTCTTTCCCTTTCCTTTCTCTCCCTGGTCCCCCAGACAGTTCCTCACCCCAAGAAGCAAAAGTTTGAGGCGTTGTAAGCACAGGAAGCTGTAGGGGGACATTTAATCTATTCCTGAGAACACCCTCACTTATCTCGGCTTGTCCCAGTGGTCCCAGCTCAGTCTTCAGGAGCCACTTTGCTCCTTCTCATGGGGAATGACCTTCCCCAGAGCTCACATCGCACTATTTCCCCCCCTTTCTAGCATGGGGATCTCTTAATGGCCAATATCATCATTATCGGTGCCGGTCTTGGATTCTCCCAGAAGAGGGCTGTCTCTATGGAGCACTCCATTTCCTCTGGTCCCTTCTTCACAATCAACCTTCCTGATCCCACCCAAGGTGTTTATGTTGATCCGATGGTTGATTGGCTGAGACGAGGAGATCAGTCGTCAGGTACATCTCCCTTTTAGCCTAGACTATAGGAATGGAGAGACGACATTCGCCCTGGGTCATAGAGCTGACCTGAGTCCCCTAAGTCCTAACTCCAGGAAAGGAAGAAGCCAATCTTCACTTGGGGTAGTAACTACCTGGGAGATGCAGAGTCACATTCGAATGATTTCCTCAGAAGCCTGACGGCTGGATGGATGCTAAGGCGGGGATACTGAGAGAAGCCTTAATTCTGGGAAACATTCAGTCCCATCTGCTTTGTGTCCCAGGTTCTGTTCTGGGTGTGGGGGATGCCGAGGTGATAGACAGCATGGCTTTGACCTGAGGGACATCCTGTACCACTGGAGCGTTCCATGGTCTGACTCAAACTAGATTTCAATGAATGATAACTGGGGAAGATGGAGAGCCCATCCCGCCTCTGATATTCTCTGGCTGTGGCACTCCTGGCAAGCCTGTGATCTCTCTGCTGGGCTTCCTCCTTTATTAAATAAGAGTGTTAGATTGGGCAATGCCCAAGGCCATCTAAATCTTCCATCGATCAATTGATCGATGCTACACTGAGCTCCCCTACCTCCACCCTAGCACTGGGGATAATCTAAATGCCCTCACTGTAGGCAGACAAAAGTTGAAGAACAAGGGACACAATCGAGGTCTACACTGGCTCTCCATCAAGGAAGAAGAAAAACTCTGAATCAATCTTGGCAAGCATTGATTAATCAGGTGCCAATCACTGGGCTCCTTTACCCCCAAAGCAGAATAATTTTTAAAAAAATTTTTTAAAAAACAGAATAATTTACACACACACACACACACACACACACACACACACACACACACACACATCAGCCCCAAGTTCTTAGAAGGTTACTCTGCCCTCACAACCTTTGGCTCCTCAGAGGGGCTACCCCTGGGGGGATGTTCTATGGGGCTCAGCCACATCCCATAATTCCAGCGTCCCTATACCTTACACCTGCAGGCATTTGGCAGGCCCGGCTTGGAAATGCCCATCCGCTCCAACCCGCCCTGAATTCCCCTTTCCCTGATTCTTCTAGCCCTGGGCATCTCCTGCCCTGTTCTGATTGAGCTCTGAGTCTCCTCCTCCTCCCCCAGAGATAGGTCTGGGCACCCAAGGGTACTTACCATGTTGAATGAAGAGGTGGAAAATCGAGGCAGAGTAGAAGGAGACAATCCTGTGATGAAGACAGGAGCAGACGCCCTAGATTTTAGTCCGGAATCTAGGATATTAACCAGGTTCTATCTCCTCCCTGTGCCTCAATTTCCCCACTTATGACTGGATTGGACTAATTAACCTCTCACCTGGGTAGGATTCCTCAAGGCCTGGGGAAAAAATGAGGGTGGGGGGGTAGGATAGAGGTCAGGAAACAGAAAGTCTCAGGGTTGTCCTTGGAGAGGTGGGAGACCCCAGCCTGAGGGTGCTATGAGATCTGCACCCCTCCCTCCCACACACTCTGTTCCCACCCTTCTGGCTGGGTTGTCTGCCTCAGCTCTCAGGACAGCCGACTTTAGCATTCCCTCCACGCCTGGGGAAAACATCCTGATTCAGGGCTGCAGTAAGAGGGGCTGAATCAGACTCTATTCTGTGGAAGAAGGGCCCTTTTGAGCTCTGGGAGTTGGGGGTGGGGGGGAGGAAGCCCGGAGCCGGCACTGAGCGAGGCCTTTGTTCCACCTCCCTCCTTCTCGAGCTCTCCCTGGGACATGATGTCCTGAGCACCCTGACCCCCAGTCTTCCTGGCTGCAGAAAGTCAGGGAGGTGGCTCCAGGAACTGCCCTCACACCTTTCCTCCCTGCCTTGCCCCTCTGAGTGATGGAGCCTACAGGACCTGGGCCCAAAACCAGCTCTGATGATTCCTACCTGTGTGACCTCATCTCTCTGGATTTATCTGTGAAATGAGCCTCTAGGATAAACCTATAACTGCTTTCAGGCTCATTTCCCCCTTCTAATACAAGGTCCCTGCCCTCAGTGCTTCTAGTTCTATCTGGGAAGGAAAGCTAACACGTAGCCAGGAGTAACTCTGAAATATGGATTTGTTGTAAAAAAAAAAAAAAAAAAAAAAAAAAAAGAAATGAGATTTTTTTCCTATCATTTCCTACTGAATTTTTAAAACTGATGCAGAAATGATGATTTTAAAAAATAATTTGCATCTTGTTCATTTACTGATGCTGTTAATTGTTTCAATTTCTTTGCTGATTCTTTGGGTTTTCTAAGTAAATTATATCTTGATGTTTACAAATAGAGACTGTTTTGCGTCCTCTGATATCCCTTTAATTCCTTTCTTTTGTTCTATTGCTATATCACTTGAATTCCTAGATCCATAGTCTATATATTATTTGGAAAGGTTTCAGTGTTTCCCCAATGCAAATAATGTCAGATCTTGAGTTCAGATAGCTACTTTTTATTGTATAAAAATGACCTGGAGTTAAATGCAAGCTCAGTGTCCTGGAGCCAGAATTCTCGGATTCTGTTCTCTCTGCCTTTGGGGAAGTTGGTTCATTTGCCCTTCCCTTGTTCTTCAGTGGTTCCCTCATTCTCTGTCTTTCAGGTGTACCTATTGGTGGTTCAGCAATCTTACCCAATGGGTGTTTCATCTGAAGATGTAGTTCTGGGGGACTTCAGTTTAATGCTCTCTTAGTGTCTCCTTACTTGGGTATCAATGTTGTTGGCCATTGTGGTTTTGTCTTTTCCAAGGTCATTTTTTTGGCAGAAAGAATAGAGAATGGGGGGAAGGAGTAGCTCTGCCTTCTCTCCACTGTTTACTATCCTTATCAACCAAGTTCCTTGAACATCTATGACCCTCTTGCTATGTACATAGTCCTGTGCTCAGAGCTGAACATATAAAGATGAAAAAATGACAGTATTTGCCCTCAAGAGTTTTCTGATTTGACATTAAACAGTTTAGGGGGGGTAAGAACACAAGACTTGGTTTTAAGCAAAGGAGAGGGGCAGACAAAATACTGGTGGAGAATGAAGGTAGGAGAGCTCTAACAACTTCAGGCTCCAAAGAGGGGGTAGCCCATGAGCTGAGTCTTAAAGATTCGAACTGCATGAAATCATGATGGAAAGAGAGGAAATGGGAACCAAGCTATTAAGTGCACTGAATGCTGGGCTGAGAAATTTGTTTTAACCCATTGGCAAGCGGAAGTTCCAGATCATTTAGAAACAGAGACTCAATACAGTCACTCCTGCTCTTACTTCTTCTTAGTTCTTTTTAGGCAGCTGGGTGAAAGATGGACTGAACAGAGGAGGGGAAGGGGAGCAAACACTTATTGAGTATATATACAATGTGCTTTACAAATATGATCTTATTGGATCAAGGAGGAGACGTTCCCTTTTCTTGCCTGAAACCGCTTTGGTGCCAGCAGGCATGGAAAGGTGCTTTCCACAGGCCCTTGAGCTAAGGTCATTCCCTATTATTCTTTGTTAGCACCTGGAGTTTCCCACACTGCACAGCGATGCCCAGTGTCTGGGTGTAAGAGCATACCTGTGGTGAGTCAAAGTCTCGTATTGGAAAATCTCCTGGGGAGAGCAGGGGGACATGACTGATCACAGAATCTCCCCCTTGGTCCCTCCCTTCATCCATTCATTCATCTATCCATCTCTTCATTTATCCATCTCTCCCTCCATTTATTTGTCCATCCCTACACCTTTCTATCTCTCCATCCATCCATCCATCTATACATATATCCATCCATCCATCCATCCATCCATCCATACATACATACATACATCTATTCATCCATCCATCCATCTACCCATCCATTTATCCATCCATTCATCCATTCATCCATCCATACATACATATCTATCCATTCACCCATCCATCTATCCATCCATCCATACATTTATCCATCCATCCATCCATTCATCCATCTATCCATCCATCCATACATACATTTATTCATCCATCCATCCATTTATCCATCCATCCATCCATCCACCCATCCATCCATCCATCCATCCATCCATCCATCCATCCATTCATCCATTTATCCATCCATCCATCCATTCATCCATCTATCCATCCATACATACATACATTTATTCATCCATCCATCCATTTATCCATCCATCCATCCACCCACCCATCCATCCACCCATCCATCCATCCATCCATCCATCCATCCATCCATCCATTCATCCATGTATCCATCCATCCATACATACATTTATTCATCCATCCATGAGCTGGTATCCAAGTACCTGTTACATGTCAGGCATTCATCATACTTTGTATTGGGGACATGAGACAAAAATGATTCTCTGGAGTCAGAGAATCTCAGAGTGGGAAAAGACCTCAGTGGCTGAGGGAAACCACTCACCCGCCCTTACTATGGGTCTCTTATTTATTCTTTAGCCAGGCCCACTGTAGATTGGGGAGCAGCTCTCTAGAGATTCAAAGGCCCCGGAAGGAAGGACAGTGGTTTCCTGCTTGAGATGAGTCATCCAGAGAGAGCCTCTGGGGGAGGGGCTTTCTGGGAACCCCCCAACACTGTTCTTTGACCGTAAGGGAACAAAGCCACGTCATGCTCTCCATCCAGAGTGCTTTTTGCAGGGGACTTTCCCCCTCAGCCCACTGGGGAACTCTAGTGACAAGGTGCTCACACCTGGGCCCTGGGAAGTGCTTGGAGATCAGCATGGCCTGCTGAAGGGAGAGGGGAAGGTCTGTTGAGCCTTGCTCCTCACTGTGCCCTAGACCTTTAATAGCCCCTCTCTGGGTTCATCCTAAAATCTCCAGGCAAAGTATTCAAGAGCCCTTGAGACTCCCGATTGAATTTAACCAAAGAGGGATTGAAAGGCAGAACCAGGATGGAAGGGACCAAACTGGGATCCAGGAACGGGTATTATAATCCCTCTGGGATCTCTTGGAGGGTCCATTCCCTTCTCTGGATCTGAGCATCCTCAGCTGGGAAACCAACCCAATAGACATTTCTTTAGGGGCAACAATGGGCCCGTTCTGTTCCCACAGCTCACATGGTGCTGCCCTTGTGGCACTTATCGTCTAGGGATAGGAGAAGGCAAACCAATAGGTGAAACCTTGGTCCTCCAGGACCCAGCCTCTCTAGGGTGGGATTCAGCCCCTCTCTTTCTCACAATGAGACCTAGAGAGCACGAATTACCATCCTCCAAGAGCCGATTGTTAATTGTCCATGGAGGGCACTTTTAACCCCAGAAATGGCCAAATCTTACAAATCAGAGCTTGATTTCTTTTTCTTGTTGATTGTCTAGACTTAAGAAAGTGATGAAGATTAAATTGAAAAGTACATCAGACGTACACACTGCCCCCCCTTCCCAGCCTGTTGTTAAACATTTGCCGGCACAAGCCTGGTCTACGCTGACATTCCCTTTATCTGCTCGGCCTTGAGCTCAGCACTTAGGGGAGTCAAGGGGAGAGACCCTATACCCTCCCTTCCAATGGTTTATCAGCGAACAAAGAATGAACAAATATCTGTTGCCTCTTATCAGGAGCAGCTGCTTAACAAAGAGTGAACTTCGGAAGGTAGTGAGTCTCTCATCCTGGGATGTCTCTGGGCAGAAGCTGGATTAAGGATAGAGAGGGGATTCCCAGCAAGCTTGACAGACCTTCCTGTTTCCAGCAACTAACCAGGGGGACTGATTTGAGAGGAGGAGGTTCAATGGCTGAGGGACCAGAATCTGTGGATGAAGGGAGCTGCTGCTGTGGGATTCTGCGACTCCCCTTTCCTCTGTGTGCCTCAGTTTCTCCATCCCTGAAACAAAAGAGGTAGATTGGAGGGTCTCTCAAATTCAAATACTGTAATCCTGTGAACAAATGAGAGAGAATTGAGAGCTAAAAGTGTGAGTTGGCAAAAGGAAGGGTGGGTTCGGCTGGAGAGGTGGGGGGAGGGGGCTGAATGACTGGGGCACTGGGTTTCCTGCTTAGAGGAAGGTGGGGTTAGGTGAGAGCACGAGGGCTGGCTCACCCACACCGGGAGGGCATTTGGAGCGGCAGTCCTGCCTTAGGGGGCATTTGTCCTCTCGCTGGCACTCCCCTGGAGGCCGGGCCTTGGGGATGAGGGGGATTTCCTGGACATCGGGCCTGGAGGCTTCCTTATGGGCCAGGCCTGCAGGGGCCAGGCCAGAATGAATGTTCTCTGTAAGAATAATGGCCCAAGGAATAAAGAAGCCAGTCAATGCGGGAGCCCAATTGTAGATAATATGGGCTGGAGGGGACTTGGGAACCCCGAGCCCAGCCTTCTCACTTTATGGAGGCAGAAACAGGCCCTGTGGGAAGGGACTTGCCCAGATCTCTCAGGGGGTGCATACAAAGCAGGATTTGAATCCAGATCTTGCTGACTTTGGAACTGTTGCTCTTTCCACAAGCACCTGTGTCTCTGTGCATGTTCCTCTACTAACCTGTGAGCTATCTGAGGGCAGGGGCCTGGTGTTCGAAACCACCCTGGCTCTTAGCATAGAGCTTTGCATACAGGAGGCACTTAATAAATGCTTAATCTACAAATAGTCTTCATAAACTATGATTGCCCACCCTGGCCCTTTTAGAAGAGCTCACTGCTCCTTGGGATCTCACAGCACTTCTACCCCTCTTCTGCCCATGGCTGTTGTTGCCTTTCCTAGGCACTAGCCCAATGCCTAGCATGCAGTAAGTGCTTAATAAATGCTTGCCACTTGATGTCTGGTAAAAGGTGACTTATTCAGTGTGAGGGAGAGGGCCACGGCTTTAGGCCTGGATTCCCAGTTTCTTGCTTTGTTCAATGGGGATGTTCCTATTTCTGTCTCCCTCAGTAAACTGTAAAGAGCTGTTCCCGCCCTTGTGCTTGCTGGGAGAGAATCATGAATGAGGGAGTTGGGCAAAACAGGTCCAGGGGATGATGCAAGATGTTCTAAGGGGGAGCAAGCTGGGGTGTTTTTACGGGAAGGCCGGGCAGTTGTGGCCCCAGTGATTTCAGCCCCTTACAACAGAGGGGCCTGGGACGTTGCAGGGCTTTCTGGCGCCAGGTGGAAGACCCAGCTTCCTCGGGGTGGCCAGGCTGGGCGAGTTCTCCTTTTCTCTGTGGCAGCAATTAACCCGATGGGGTCAGGTTGTTCCGACCCAGCGGGGCCTTAGGCTGAGGGCCCTGGGGAGAGAGGCACCCCTCCCCTTCCCCTCTTAGGCGCCCCTCCAAGGGCACTTTAACCCTGCCAGAGACAGAGACAGCGGTCCACGCCCCCCCCCCCCCCAGAAAGCAAATGATACTGCCAGAGGGTCTTGGAGGCCAGAAGGAGGCCCGGTCTGGGGGGTGGGCTTCCTCTGCAGGCCAACGAATCATTCTGGACATTTCTCTTTGGGGAGGACACCAGCACAGGGAAGGGCCTGGAGCCCTCCGGAAGTCCTGGGAAGCTTGGCCGTTTTGGTAAAAGGGGCTTAGCTTTGTTCTGCTTGGCCCCAGAGCTTGAAACCTGGAGCAACTGGAGAAAGCTCAGGGACACATAGATTAAATGTCAGGAGCTGTCCCAGAGAGGCTGAGTCCCCTCTCGTGGTAACTCCGAGCAGAGAAGGTCTGTCAGCCAATAAACATTTATTAGGCGCCTACTGTGTGCCAGTCAATGAGCTAACACAAGAGTCCCTGCCCCCAAGGATCGGCTACTCTAATGGCGGAGCCAGCATGTGGACAACTCCAGGTTTTCACAGATGGGACAGAGGGAAGGCAGCCCAATTAAGAGGGATTGGGAAGGGGGGGGGGGGTTCTAGGAAGGCTCAGGGAGCCGGGAGGCTGTCCGAGGGAACGGCTGGAGCTGAGGGATGGAGGTTTTGTAGAAGGAGGCCGGGGACCTTGCAAGGAAGGAACACTTAGATTGTATCTTTGGGAAGCTGGCCCAAGAAGTGTGAGAGGGTCAGGGATCAAAGGGCTCTGAAGGACAGTCACCATGGGGACCCAGGGGAGCCGGTGCACTGGATGTTCTCGAAGAACCCTTCTACAAAGAGTTCCTGGAGCTGCCGGGTTTCTGAAGGATTCTGGAAGCTCCAATGGTCCTGGGAACGAAAGAGCAGGCAGAGTGCAACAAGATGCGTCTGCAAGGACCCAGAGCTGCTTAGAGTATCAGGGGACGGAGACTGGGGCTGCTTCCATAGCCTTGTTTATGGTAGAAAGTCCCAGTCCTTATCAAAACTGAGTCTCTCAGCAGGGTCAAGGGTAAGTCTGGCTTCAAGGTCAAGGCTAAGGCCCAGTCCAAGGTCAAGGCTCCCTCTGAGGTCAGGGCCAGGGTTGGGTTTAGGACCAAAATAGGCTCACTCTGGACCCCAGAATTTCTTTTCCTTTATGATATCTATGGTGAATTCCCCTGGTCTGTCAGTGGTCCCCCATGGCCTTGATCTCAGGGCTCCCTTCTTGGGCCTGGGCTCCAGCCGGCTCAAGCCAGCCTTAGATACAATCCCCGGGGAAAATTGTGCCCTTCCCTCCTCAGGACAGAGGAGTCCAAGCTTGGAAGGAGCCCCGGGGTGCTCCAGGGTCGCTGAGTCAGGGAGCTCGGAGTGCTCTGGCCCGAGCCAGCCAAGCTGAGCCCTGTGAACATTCTTCCCAGGTCACAAGACACCTGATTAAATTTCCAGCACGTGAGGCCCGCGCGGCTCCAGCAGGAGCAGGGAGCTGGGCTAAGCTGAGCTGAGCCAGGTACCCAGGGGAGGGGTGGCAGGAAGGGGAGAGTGCAGAGGGAGCCCCAAGGGTGACCAGCTCTAGGTACAGCCTGTCTCTCTGCTTCTCTTCCTCCTCCTTTCTTCCCTCTTCCTCCTCCTTTCTTCCCTCTTCCTTCCTTCCTCCCTCCCTCCCTCCCTCCCTCCCTCCCTCCCTCCCTCCCTCCCTCCTTCCTTCCTTCCTTCCTTCCTTCCTTCCTTCCTTCCTTCCTTCCTTCCTTCCTTCCTTCCTTCCTTCCTTCCTTCCTTCCTTCCTTCCTTCCTTCCTCCCTCCCTCCCTCCCTCCCTCCCTCCCTCCCTTCCTTCCTTCCTTCCTCCCTCCCTCCCTCCCTCCCTCCCTCCCTCCCTCTTTCCCTTCCTTCCTTCCTTCCTTCCTTCCTTCCTTCCTTCCTTCCTTCCTTCCTTCCTTCCTTCCTTCCTTCCTTCCTTCCTTTCTTTCTTCTCATGTTTACTTTCTACAACCCATGAGTGATAGGAAACATATCATTCCTTAAGTCATACATGGGAAATCTGAAAGTTGTGGTGACTTGCCCAAAGATATTCAGAAAGTTGTGTAGCTAGGACCTGGACTCAGGTCCAAGGGATCATGTCTCCAGGCCAGTGGCCATGTTCCACTGTCCGGGAGGGTGCTTGAATCCCCAGAGAAGACCAGGGTGATGCTGGATCTGATACCAGGATGGGATCTAAGATGGGTTTAATTGGCCAGGGGTCAATCTGTTGCACCCTAGACCAGATACTCCCTCCCAGGATGCCTTTCAGCTCTTTGAATACCTCCAGTAATGGGAAGCTCACTCAGCTGAGGTAGAGGAAATAAGGAGGCTGGGGATCCTGGGCTCTCGGCACTAAGAGGATGGCTACCATCTTCACTGCCGGAGGCCAGCTGGTGACCATGGGTGAGGATTTAGGGGCTACGTGCTGAGCTGAATGGAGGAGGGGAAGGGGCATGTCTCTAGGGGAAGGGAAGTGAGGGCGGCTTTCTCTTAAGGACACCAAATCTGGGTCACTTAAAAAAAAAAAAAAAAAGGCAAAACCACCTAATAATAGGGAACTGGAGAGAGCTGAGCTGAATCACACTCTGGGATGACACCTACACTGTGAGGTTCATTGGGGAGGCAGAGAAATGTGCCCCCAGCCAAGTTCCAGTAGGAGAGGGGGAAGGGACAGAGGCTGTGAGAGGAGGGACAGATGAGAGGGGGGACAGATGTGCCTACTGGAGGCCCAGACCTAGCACCCCCCTCCAGGGGTGCCAGAAACCAGATATACCATCAATGTGGCTATGGAGAACCTCAGAGTTCCAATGGGAGCTCCCAGAACCTCAAGGGAGCACGAGCCCCAGGACATACAGCAAGTCTGGAGCTAAGCTGGCACCATGCCCCCCTTCCAGAGAGAGGGGCATCCACAGTCTGAGCAAATTCCACCATGCCCTAGGGCGAGAAAGGGGCAGAGCTGACATGGCCTCCCGTTAGGCCTGGATCTGGAGACGGGCGGTTACTCTCTCCTAGCAGGACCCCCTCTTGCTTCTTGCCTCAGTTTCCCCGTGTCCCCATATTAGATTCCCAGATCTAACGCTTCCAGCACTGTAGAAGCTTGGTTCCCATGATCCATCCCTGAAAAAGGCAGTCACTAGAGAAAGAAGCAGTTCCTAACCTTAGGAAGCTTCTGTTCTATTGGGAAAACAGCACAAAATAAGGGAGAAGGGACATTGCCAGCTGGGGATGGGGATGGGAACCAGGAAGTGCCACAAGTCTTGGAAGAAGCTGGGGAGGGAGGGCATGTCTGGCATGAGGCACAGCCAGGACAAAAACCATGGGTGTGGAACAAGCAGGTGCCATCTCTGCCTACTCCAGCTGGCAGATGGACAAGCCAGCTCTCCCCACCCACTTCGGGGTTTGCTGAGCTTCTCTGGCTGAAGCGGTTGAGACAGCTCAGCTCTAGGGCTCCCTTCTTCCCCACTTGCCACACTCTTGGGGGACGGGGGGGCCTTCTCAGCCTTCATACAAATCACTGATAGAAACACCCAGTGACTCAGGAGCCTGGATGGTCCAAACACATGCTCTGGAGGCTTTCTTCCCTCTCTGCTCCATTTCTAGCTCCCTTAACCCCAGGAAAGAACTTAATAAATAATTTCTGGATTGGATATATTTGGTTTTTCCTTTTTGTTGCAATGATGGGATTGGATAGGATGCTCCCCAAGGATGCTCACAGTCAGGGATGGGGCGAGGCCGTGAGCCTCTCCCGGAGGGCCGGCAGTGAGGGGCAGTGCTGTGCTTAGACTTGAGGTCTAAGGTCAACCATGCCGGGGCCCTCAGGCTTCTGCCCAGCTCCATTTCCTTGTTCTGTAAAATTAGGGGGTTGGACAAGTCAATCTCAGAGTTCCAGTTCTAGATGTCTGACGGCCAGAGTCATGAATTCAAAGGAACATAAAGATCATCTCATCCCCAACCTAGTGGCTTTGGGGGATTTTTCCTGGCAGCCTTTGAGATAGACTCCTTGCATGATGGAGATGTGATCTTCCTCCCCAGACCCAGAGGCTCCCATCCTCCTCTCCCGGGGGGCAGGGCTCTCACAGACCCCTCATGTGTTTTTCACTGAGGACTTAAAGCCTCCTTCCGGTGGCAGGCCCACAAAAAGCCATGAATCAGGGCCTGAATAGGGCCCAGAGCACGAACAGTGTCTTTTCTTTGAGCTGCCAGTGCCCAATAAGCCAGAAGATTTCCTCTGGCCAGGCCCACGAGAAAGGAGTGATTTAATCTCCTTCTGTTACACTGGGAAAAACTTCCTGTCTTTGCATTCTCCCATCCCTGGCCCGGAAACGAGGGCCCATTGTCCCCCCAGCCTCATTGAGGGGCCCCCTCATTAGCAGGCTGGGCCTGCGCTGAGCGCAGGGCCCAGGGCCAACCGGACTGTACTTGTGTGAGAGAGGCCCTCGGGAGCTAGGCCCGGAGAGCACAGGGCCCCCCAGCCCCACTGGGTCCCTCCACTTGGACCACTGAAATCGCTCCTCAAAGGCTCACTGATAGACACTGATAGAGCTCTCCCAGGCTGTCCTACCTCCCCAAATGTCCTCTTCTGCAGGTTAACCAGCATTCAACTGGTACTGTAGAGCACGGCCCACCAGGCTGCCCTCCTCTAGAGGGTCCAAAGGTTACCGATGCCTTTCCCAGATCACAGTGCCCAGAGAGAATCACAGAACCACACAGTCTGAGTGAAAAGGAACTTTGACACTCATCTAGTCTAGTAGGTGCAAGAGGAATCCCCCCCTATGGTACCTCCCCAGCGATCTTTCAACCTCCCCTTTGTAGAAAATCTTGACTGGATTTCTAGCACTGCTGTAATACCAACCAGGGGGAGGAAAGACCAATCTGTCATCATTTTTCTTTCAATTTTTTAACATTTTAATTTAATATTTTGAGTTCTAAATTCTATCCCTTCCCCTCACCCCTCTTTGAGATGGCAAGTAGTTATAGATTTTTCACGTGCAATAATGTAAAACATTTCCATGTTAGTCATTTTGTAAAAGAAGACTAGAATAAAAGGGAAAAAACAAAGAAAGTGAAAATAGCCCGCTTCAGGCTGCATTCAACAATATCAGTTCTTTCTCTGGAGGAGGATAACATGTTTCATCATGAGTTCTTTGTAATTGTCTTGGATCATTGTATTGCTGAGAAGAGTTGAGTCATTCACAGTTATTCATCTTGCAGTGTTGCTGTTACTATGTATAGTTTCTCCTGGTTGTGTTCAATTTCGCTTTGTATCAGTTCATGGAACCTTTCCAGGTTTTTTCTGAAATCATCCTGCTTGTTGTTTCCTATAGCCCGATAATTTTCCATTACAATCGTCTAACAGTTTATTTGGCCATTCTCCAATTGATGAGCATCCCTTTTGTAATGTTCAAGCTAGCTTTCTGGAGGTCCTCCGGATCAGCCCGAGTCCTTGGTCTTAGTGGAAGAGGCAGGAGAGCCACAGGAGGACGGCCAAAGATGGAGAGTCTCATTTCCAATCCTTCTCAGCCCTTAAATACCTCGGTGTGATTACATCATTTATAGCACACTAAGTATGTGTGAACTAGAGAACCATGACATCACCATGCTAAGTACTAAGTATATGTGAACTGGAGAACCGTCATCTCATCAATCACCCTGAGTTAAGTAGCCTTGTTTCAAGTGTACTTTTCCAGAGTTCTAGCTCTTTACACCTTTGATTTCCAATTTTTGGCCAACACACACACACACACCCCCCTTAAAGCTGTTATAAATATTTTTGTACAAATATAGACTTAGCAGAAGTAGTTTTTATTTTTAAAAATTATTTTGTATTTTTGCCAGTCACATGTAAAAATACTTTTTTTTCCTCTTTTGGTTTCATATATATATATATATATATATAAAATGAATGTGTGTGTGTGTGTGTGTGTGTGTGTGTGTGTGTGTGTGTGTGTGTACACACATTCATTTTTTTTTTTTTAACATCTTTCCAAATCAATCATGTTGGCGAGAGAAAAATCAGGACAAAAGAGAAAAAACACCAAAAAAAAAAAAAAAAAACCCAGAAGAAAAAGCACAAGAAGATAAAAACACATAGCATATAGTGATTTATATTCAGCCTTCATAATTCTCTCTCTGGACACAGATGGTGTTTTTCCATCCAAAGTTTATTGGGGTTGCCTTGGATCATGAACCACTGAGTAGAACCAAGTCTTTCATACTTGATCACTGCACAATCTTGTTGCCGCTGTATACAATATATTGCTGGTTCTGCCCCCTTCACTGAGCGTCAGTTCATGTAAATCCTTCCAGGCCTTTCTAAAATCAGCCTGTTCATCATTTTTTATAAAACAGTCATATTCTATAACTTTGATATACCATAATTTATTCAGCCATTCCTCATTTGGTAGGCATCTACTTATTTTCCATTTGTGTGAAATACGTTTTATAATTCCCTGGTTTGTCTCAAGAGATAAATTTGCAAGTATTGCATATTGTCTACAGTTATTTTAAATGGAATTTCTCCTATCTCTTGCTGTTGGACTTTGTCGAGAATATATAGAAATGCTGCTGATTTCTTTGGGTTTCTTTTGTATCCTGCAATCGATAAAGTTATTAAAAATTTCAAGTAGTTTTGTGGTTGATTCTCTAGGATTTTCTAAGTATTTTCATCATGTCATCTGTAAAGAGTAGTTGTAGTTTTGTTTCCTCACTGCTGATTCTAATGCTTTTACTTTCTTTTTCTCCTCTTATTGCTACATTTCTATGTAAATATTAAATAATAGAGTTGACAGTGAACATTCTTGCTTCACTCCTAATTGTATTAGAGAAATTTCTAGCTTTTATCCCCAATAAAGATAATGCTCATGAAGGTTTTACAGAAATTTACCTCTCATTTTAAGGTAAAGTCCATTTATTCCTATGTTCTCCAAGGTTTTAAATAGGAACGAGTGTAATATTTTGTCAAAGAATTTTTATGCATTTATTGAGATAATGATTTGATTTCTGTTGGCTTGATGAGTCTTTGGACTAGGAAGTCACAGGAATGGGGAACAATAGATTACTGATTGATGGGCCCTTTCCAGACTGGTGATATTGATATGATCACTGTCCTCTGTACTACCTGTGGAAATTAGAAGAAAGCACTTTGGGGAGTGAACCCACTGATTTGACATAAAGATAGATCCAGGGTATTAAATGGTGGGGTGAGTCTTGGTAGGGTTCATTATGGAAATCTTCATATATTTACTGTCTTGTAAGAATGACAGAAGTATAGTTTTACAAATGTGGAAACTGAGGTACAGGGAAAGAGAGTGAGATTTCCTGAGGTCACATGACTAGGGCAGAGCAGGGTCAGGATTCCAATGTCAGGGTCTTTGTTACTGGCCCCCCACAGTGTAATGGGGTCAATTCTCTCCATACTCCAGCTCCTTTATCAATCCCATACCCTCTTGAGGAAGTCCAACAGGAAGAGCATTCTTATCTCCCAGTGTTTCCCTCCCCCTCTTCATCTTTCATTCATGACAAACATGATTGGCCAAATTTGCATCTCCTCTCCTTAATGGCATGTCTTTAATTAGGAAGCCGTTAAGTGGATAATAACATTCACTCCATTGGAAACAATCATCTGAGATTCTCCCTTGTTCCACAGTAGTGACACACCATTGGCAGACGTGGCCACCAAGTGATGGAGCTGACGTCAGAAAGACCAGTGGGTACCAGTGACTCACCGGAACCCGGCCATCAGTGTCCAGGAAGGACGTGGGTCCCGGATGCCTTTGCTGTCTCATCTGTCCCACAAGGCATGGCCCAGGCTGGCCCCCCACAAATGAGGGCCCCAGAACTTTTCACCAATCCCCTTCCCCCGGGTGCCCAGAGACGCCATTCTTTCCAGCCTCTACTCCTCACCCTGCTCATTCCTAGCAGGTGACTGTCATGAGCAGAGGAAGGGATTCACAAGACCCACTGTGGGGGCGGGAAGACCATGCTGGCTAGAGCTGAGCCCAGAAGTCCAGATGTGGCCCAGCCAGGGCAGAAGGGAAGTAACATACCTTAGAGCAGGGCTGGAGAAGGCCAGAAAGGAAGTCCAGCTCAGCTGACTGAGCCAGGCTGAGGGTCCTATAGGAAACAAAGAGGCTGATGATTGTGGGGTAGGAGAATGACTCATCTTGGAGATGGGTATTTGGGGAGGGAATCTCTTCCCCACCTGTACCCACCCCAGTGCCATCTTGTATGAGAATCTAGCCCAACTATTATCATTTGCCATTTTCTGAACTGCTGGATGGGGACATGGTGAAATAATACTGAAGACAAATATGAGAAACTGATGATTCTGAATGAGAAAGGGCGCTATCTTCCAATCTGCAAAAGGCTCTGGCAGTGGGTTGGTGTATGGCGCCAAGCCCAACTTTCTTCCCAGTAACAGATGACATCATGGATCCTGGAGACCGCCATTATGGTATAAGAAGCTCAGCCGTGGCTTGGATGTTATCAATGGTGTCATGTTGTCGATTGCCTGTTGAAGCATCCCTATAATGCACCTACCAATTCACCAGAACCAGATTGGTCGAACCTTGACCTTATCGTAGCACCCCAGTACAAAGTTGATCTCCCCAGATTCACAGAGCAAAGGTGAAAGACCATGGCCAAATCCATACAAGATGGCTTTCTCCTCCATCTGCTGCTGCCATGTTCATGGCAGATATAGATTGGGTGGGGGAGAGAGAGGACAAGAACATCCTTTTGGACATAGAGGAGATTTTTTCAAATTCAAGGTGATTATTGTGATTATTATTATTGTTATTGTTATTATTATTACTCTGACTTCTCAGAGTGACTGGCAAGATTGGCATAGAAATCCAAGACAATAAGGTGTTAGGATTACTAGGTGAGAACTCAGGTTGTCTGGATAGTGACAAGGTGAGAATTCAGGTTGGACAATTATAAGTGTCGTTCCATACTATTGGCTTACGAGGGAAAGGGAGCCGAGAGAGATGAAGAGAGATATTATTAAGTCATTTCAGACCCTTTTGGGGTTTTATTCTCCCAGAGAATGGGCGTGGGATAATGCAAGGGCTTCTGGGAAGAACCACTTCAGCCAATGAGCTTGCTCCTTCTATCAAGTCAACCTGAGTTCTCACCTTATAATTGTCCAACCTGAATTCTCACCTTGTCACTATCCAGACAACCTGAGTTCTCACCTAGTAATCCTAACAATAAGGTGCCTTCAGCTGGTACCTGGGCAAAAAAAAATCTTGGAGGAGAATTATGGACAAAGGGAGCCTGAGAAAGCTGTCCAAGTGCAGGAAGTCTGTGAGAAGCCTGGATTGGCTGATGTTTTCACTGGTTTTGAGGAAGAAGGTTACAGTGGATCGATGGGGCTCATTGGGAATTATTCATCTCCCATATCCCATCAGTACCTCCATGCATCTTCCTAGGGGCAACCAGAAGATCTACAAATGTCAAGAACAACTGGAATTGGAAATAAAGAAAGTGTCTAGGAGAACTGGACTGTGCATCTCAAACTCCAAGACCTGGAGGGGTTGGGGAAATGAGAGATCAGGGCAGGTTGAGGCAGTTCAAGATGGTGGGAGACGAGGACAACCAAGAGAGAAGAAAACCAAGCACGTTTCCTCCCTGGCGGGCCTCCTCTGGCCCTGTGCATCTCTTCTAGGAAGACTTCCAGGCTTCCTTCAGTTGGAATTATCAATGGGTCCCCAAAGGCTTGCCCAATAGCAGCTGTGAGAGGGAAATCAAGCAAAGGTTAAGACTGAGGTTTCAGACAATGAAACAGTGGTTCAGAGGGGGAAAGACTGGGTCATGCTGCCAAATTCTGACTCAGGATGGGGGATTAGGCTCTGCCCATCACCCCCAGGGGGATTCTCTGGTCCTTCTCTTTTGAGGTTGAAGAGAGTCTGGCCAGAAGAAGGTCTGTCTCCCTGACTCAGCCAAGGGTTCAGAGAATCTTACATTCTCAATGTCTAAGAGACCAAGCCAGACCTGAGCAGTAGGTCACTCAGGGTCAGCTTGAGTATCTCCAGTGACAGGGAAATTGCTACCCATTGAGATAGCACGCCGCACTTGCGGAGGGCTCCCCTTGTGGGGAAGCTTCAAACCCCACCCCTCCTCTGCCCAATTTCTCCTGGTTCCTCTCTTGAGCTAAATGTCACAAAATTCCATTGAGACCCAGCGCCTCACCACATCGCCTGGGCTGCCCTTCGGTGAAAGGGGAAGTTGGAACATAGGGAGGGTAACCCAATACAAGGTATAGGGGACCAACATCTTTGTGATTTGGAGAAAAGTTAATGATTAATGAATACAGTGACTCACTCCATGTCACATGGTAAAGCCTTGGCAAATTACAGACTGAATTTCTCATTTTTGCCCCTCCATCCCAGGGACCTGACACCTCTGAACCACCCATTGGGACTCCCCGGCCATGGCCGCATCAAAGGACCAAATCAGCCATAGCCCAGGAGAAAAGTTCACCGAGTGTGGTTGGAGGCGTCAACAGCCAACCATCCCAGGGGCTTTCTGGTTTGGGGACAAAGTTTCCTTTTTCTCTTTCTGATGTATTTATGCTGACAGAGTCAGAAGGGACCAGAAGCCTGTGCCCCCCAGCCTCTCCTCTCCTCTGTGGCTCCCGGGGCTTCCCTTTGGGGTCAGACAGACCTAATCTCATCTGTCTTCCAGATGAGTGAGGCCGTCTTCCTGAACAATTCCTCTTCGGGCTAAAGGATTCTAGGTCCTTCAGTCCATCCCAGTCGAGAATGATCTCCATGCCATGGGCCAGCCCGGCTGCTCTTGACTGCCCTTTTTCAAATGGGAAGACCAGAACTGAACCAGACTGGGCAGAAATAGTTTGAGCTGAGCCGAGGATGGGAGGATTAGGCCTCCATGTCCCAAACAGAGCAGAGGAGAGCAGGGATACCTTTCCCACCTCCACACAAACACACACTGGTACTTTGGAGTCACTGCTTCCTTCAGCTGCCCCTTTCATAATAGTTGAGAGAAATTCGCCAGGTTATTCAAGGCCACTGGCCCTCTCATTTGGACACCCCATTCTTAGTTGCCTCAGCTATATTCTCCTGCTATTTTCCTACTCATCTTGGCAATTAATATCCCACAATTCTTTTTCCAGTAATTTTTTTCCCATTCCACTCTTTTTTTGGTAGATAAATCAGCCGTCACATACAAGTTGGGCACTCTGTCTTCTCTTTGGCTTATCACTCCTCAAAGATGCAGCCCTCATCTCTCTTCCGAGTGCCATCTCACACCTCCAGCCGCCCATTGGGCATCTCCCTCTGGATGTCCCAGAAACACCTCAAAATCGCCCCATCCAGAAGAAAAGTTCTGTCTTCTTAGATTTCCCTTCTCCAGACTCCTCCATCTCTGTTCACAAACTCCAGGCCCACTATCGGGAGCCAGCCATATCTCCTCCCTCTCCCTTCCTCCTGTGTCCCACCTGCTCCTTCTTGTTGGTCCATTCCCATGACCCCATCTCCATGGTCTATTTGCTGATTCCCTTAGAAGACGTTAAGTTTCTAGCTTGTGGGCCTTTGCCCGGGCTGTGGCCCATGCCTGGAACACCAAGCCAGATCACAGACGTGCTTGTTTCAAATTCACCCATTAAGCCTTGTTCCTGATGCTCACTCAGTGGGTAGTGTTCTTTCCCTCAGAAATGACATGTTTTCAGACCTATTTTTCTGTTCCTCTTTGACAGAGTGTAAACACTTTAAGGGCAGGAAGAGTTTATTTTTGTAGTTTTTGTATCCTCAAGTCTAGAGCTTTGCTTGAAACTATTGTGGGTGCTTAGCAAGTGCTTATTCAGCCAATGGAAGCCATCCATCAACAAGGAGCCGCCCATCAACAAGTTGACTAAGTACTGACTGAGACAGACAGAAAAGTTCCTGCCCTCCCTTCTCAAGGAGCTTACTTTCTCCACAGCCCGAAGATGAGATGGCTCCATGCCATTGGGTGGGTATGTTTATCTCCTTACTCAGAATCTTACACATAAAAGGAAAAGGCCGGTCTCCAAAGACCCTCCCAGCTCTCCCCCTGCCTTCCTGGAGCTTGCCTGCCTCTGCAGAGAAGGATGACAGGCAGTGCCTTCCCTGGTGCCCAAGGTTCACCACTGCGTGGTACAGAATGCCGTTTTCTGAGGTTCAGGATCATGCTCTTCCTCCCCTCCAAAGGCGGGTTTCCTTGGTTCCCTATCACCTCCTTGGCTCCCCAGTGCCTCTGGCACCTAGCTCCTGAAGTTGCCTTCAAGGCCCTTCCCAATCTGGCTCCATCCTGTCTTTCTTGACTGATTCCACTTTACCTCTGGCCTGCTCTTGTGTGAGAGGCAAGTCCCTTAAACTTCCCAAGCTTGTTTCTTTCTCTAAAAAACGGGGAGGTTGGACTGGATGGCCTCGGAGCCCCAGATCTGTGAAGTCTGCTCTGTGTCCCTCCATGAGGAGGGGGAGGTGGGGAGCAGGGGAAGGAGACGCCTGCCCCGGCCCAAGAAGCCAGGACTGGAGCCACTTTTCTGGATTTGGGAGGTACCACCCAGAGGGTCGTGGTAAGGTCCTGGCTATCCCGGGAGACCCCTCCCTGCGACGTGCTGGGCTCTGGGCCTGTTTGGGGCAGCGTCCTGCTGGAAAAGTCTCCTGGCAGAGAGAGTGGGCCCTGCCTGCCGCATCACTCATCTCCTAATTGGGCTCCAAACTGCCCCGGACTCCTGCTGGGAGCCCTGGGCAGAGCTCTCCAATGGGGTCAGGGGCCTGGAGGCTCCAAGATGGCCTTCAGGTATATGTCAGAGTGGGCGTCACCCTTGCCTCCCCTCAGCTCCTTGGCCAGCTAACTACAGTACTGGTGCCCAGTGGGGGGTCTGGGACAGGTAGCCTCGGGCAGGGCCTCGAGGAGGCTGTGATGCAATGGAAGGGCAAGGGAATACTGGTGTTTTTCTCCCCATTCTGGGGGGTGCCCAGCACAAGGCTGACTCAGAGCCCCTGGCCCTAGAACAGCGGGAGACTGCCAGATCAAGTCATGGATTCCTCCCTGACCCTCCTGGGGGGCCAAGCCTAAACTTGGCTCTTCTGGACAAAGCCAGAAAATGAACAGCTCAGGGGGAAGAGCCTGGGAAAGATGGGAACCTGCTCCTGTTCTCAGGGGACTTCCACGTGGGGGACGGCGGACAGCTTCCTCAAGAGGAATAAGACTCAACATTCTCCTGAGGAGATGAAACATTCCCCTTGTTTCTCCTATCTCCAGTGGAGATCCTTTTGTCACTAGTCCTTGATGCCCTCAACCTGCACCAAGAGGAACGGTTGGGCCATGGTTGTCTCCCCGAGAGAAATGGGGGCCAGCCCCAGCTCTGCGCCAGCGTCCCGCCCTTTCCTGACAGGCCTGAGAACTGAGCAGCTTCCCCAAGTCTCACAGCATCCCTGGATAGGTGCTGGATTCCCTAAAACTCCAGGAAATCCTCTTGCCAGCCGGCTCTCTCCCAGCCCCCAAGCTCACCTTCAGGAAGCTAGGCCCTGCCCCCTGAG
The DNA here is from genome assembly GCF_048593235.1 of Sminthopsis crassicaudata. Classification (NCBI taxonomy): domain Eukaryota; kingdom Metazoa; phylum Chordata; class Mammalia; order Dasyuromorphia; family Dasyuridae; genus Sminthopsis; species Sminthopsis crassicaudata. The sequence goes on along the minus strand of NC_133621.1, from coordinate 306,077,547 downwards.
AGACCAGAGGAGGTCCCCGAAGGTCAGGGGCATTTCACTCTCTCGGAGGAGACAAGCAGGTGGGAATCTGGGAAATAGGTTGAGTTAGGGAGACAGGTAGACTAGGCGATGAAGTGGGGTACAAAGGATGATGGGTAGAAGAGTGGGAGAGTTCCCCCAGACTCCAGCCTAAGCTCTGCGTGCCATTGGCAGGTGAGATCTCCACCTCCCAGGTATTCCCCACTAGGGACTTCACTCTGCCCCCACAGCCCACTCTGGGTAGGGGGTCCTAACTCCTTCAGGCAGATCACAGCTGGGCTGCACATCTGTACCCCGCATTGAAAGGACTAAAAGGGAGAGGCAAAGGAGCTCAGCAAGAGGTCCTCTTGGGAGCCCAGTGTGATGGAAGCCAGTGGGGATGGGGGAGGACTTCAGGTCACCGAGATCAGCACCCAGCCCCTGGTCAGTCCCCCAGCAGGCCTTTCTAGACAGCACTAGAGGGCTTGATGTCTTCCCTGGGGGAGTTTGGTCAAGAGGGCTGTATACCACTGGTGTCCCCATTTCACAGAAGAAGAGAGAGGATCAGAGCCCATCTGTTTGGGCTCAAACACTGAAGCCAAACCAATAAGTAGCCCAGAGTCACTTGTTATATACAAAAAAAAAAAAAAAATTTAATTGAAATAACCTGTATAAAAAAATATGATCTCCATACATTTCACACTGTTCAAGTGAAGGAACAAACCCCAAATTCCAAGTCACACTTGGGGTGACCTGGTTACAAACACAGCGAGTAAAATAAATTAAAGAGGCCGCTGACTGCCACCCTCCCCCCCCAGTGGAGATAGACCCTCCCCCCTTCCCAGCATGGGCCACAAAACCAGGCAGGGGGCCAAGTGGCCCGCCGCCTGCCCCACTTAGAAAAGACATTCTATTCCCCTTAAATTAGACTTTATACAATAATTTTCCATCTTTCAACAAATACAGGGAGTCGGATAGAAAACATACAGTGGACAGGAATGCAAGAATTCAGGATCGCGGGAGCCTCCGCGGGGCGGCTCGGCGCGGGACCAACTCTCGACAATAAATTAAGCCCAATAAATAGGCCCGGCCTCTGCGACCGGGCCGCTGTCCTCAATGGTCATACAATAAATAAAAAACGGTGGCTATCATACAGGAGGGGACTCCGGACATAAATACGCAGACGGGGGCGGGGCGGGGGCCGGGCCAGGCCTGGCTAGTTGCATTGATCTGTGCATCCTCTCCAACAGGCCCATCCACACGTTAAGACTGAAGGTAGCCAGAAGGGCAGGGACCGGGAGAAGGCGGGGCTTAGGCAGAAGACCGACGAACGGAGGGGAGGGGGCGTCAGGCAGGGGGCTTCGCGCCCAGAGGTGAGATGATCCGAAGCCGACGGGTGGACTTTCCTGAATCCAAGCGGCTTAGCCCAGTCTGGCCTCAGTGCAGACTGCCGGAGAGGGAGGGGAGCAGCAAAGAATCGAGGGAGGGGCTTGCGGTTGCGGTCACGTGCCCTCCCCAGGCCACGGTCCCACCGGGTGGCGCCCGGCTCCAGAGGAGGCAGGGAGACCGGCTGGGGCCGGGCCCTACCCTGAACTGATTCTTCTTTGGGTAGAGGCAGCTCCGGAACGCCCCGCCCCCGGTCCCCCACTAAAGCAGCTATCAGAAAGGCACTCAGAAGCAAGGGAATCAGTCCCAGCTCTATGAGAGCCAAGAAGTTGAACGCGGGATTCTAGAGGTCGCGCGTGCTCGCTGCTCCCGGAGGAGAGTCGGGCGGCCCGGCGCCCACTGCCTGCCCTGGGCTCAGAGGCGCTGGTCCCCCGCGGCCATCAGCAGGGGGCTGGGGAGACCCGGGGCCCCTGAGCCCCTCCGATGGGGACTCGACTACAGGAGAAGGAGGGGTTTCCTAGCCCTGCCCGGTCAGTGTGCCCATCTGCCCCCGGTCAGAGAGCGGCATGGTGGGGGGCTCTGCCGGCTCCCTCTTTCACAGGCTCTCATTGCTCGAGCTCGTGCTGGACACATCTGTGTCGATGGTCCGGAGCCGTAGATCACAGTCCTCAGATTTCCCCACGTCGGAGCGCAGCATCCAGGGGTGGTCGAAGATCTGGTCCAAGGTGGGCCGGTCTGACGGCCGCAGGGACAGACACCATTTAATGAGTTGCTGGCACTCTGAGAGGAGAAAGAAGGCCAGCTGTGAGACACGGGCCCTCTGGGAATACACCCCAAACTTCCCCCCCTCCCTCCTGCTCTGCAGGCACTTCCAGGTGCCCATAAGCAATGGAATGTTCCCGAACCTATGGGGAGCTCAGATTGGAAGTCCTTCCCTGACCCCTTTCGGTCGGCCTTTCTTGCCAGGCCCAAGCAGAAACTGCCTTTCCGAGTGACCCCCTACCCAAGGGACTGTGGCTACTTTCCCTTTCGCTGCTCACCAGTGGAAATTCTCCTTCTGAAGTAGAGCCGTCCGCGGAGGATCTCCTCATCTTGCTCAAAGGGGATGTCCCCGCAGACCATGTCGTACAGAAGGATGCCCAGGGACCACACGGTGGCCGACCTGCCGTGGTAGCGGTGGTACCGGATCCACTCTGGAGGGCTGTACACTCTGGTGCCTGGAGCACAACACAAAGGCACAGGCCCGGGTCAGAGACTGCGGGCGTCCCCGAGGACAAGGGAAGGAAGCCGGGGCTATCATGTTACGGGCCGTCAGAGGGCCGTCAGCTGACTGCTCGGCAAGGCCTTGGGCACCGCGTGGCGCCTGCGGCAGCGCCCGCCCGACACCAAAATTAGACACAAAAGAGCAGAGGGAGAGAGCGGGGAGAGGGAGGCCCGGGGCCGCGCTGCCGCGAGCCCTGCACAGTGAAAGATGATCCGTGGGAGAAAAGCTGGAGCCCGTATGGACCCCGCGGGGGCGGGCTTGTTTTGGTTTTTTTAGACAAAACTCATTTACCAGGGCAAGGAGCCCGGCGGAGGAGGAGAAAGCCGGCCCCCCTCCCCCCCCCAGCCGCCGCTCCGGCCTAGCCTAATAAGTAGCTGCTGGCTCGGCCCACCCGCCGCTGCCTTGGAAACCACACTCAACCTGGAATTTGTGATGCACGAGGTCACATGAGCAGGGGACTCGGGTTTCACAACAAACAGATGTGAAGTGAGGATACGGGGCTCTTTTGGGGGGGAAGGAGGAGGAGACTCCTTCAGCCAGAGGGGGATCCTCTTCCCCCTCCCCTCTGGGTGGGCCTCCGCCCCCGCCCCCACGGTGGGGGCAGGGAAAAGCCAGCCCTGGCATTCCCAGGGTTTCAATCTGCAATGCAGGGTTTTCTCGCTGCAGCATCCCGCATCCTTGGCTGGCTCCCTCCCTCCCTCTCACGCGTGCGCACACGGACAGTCTGGCAGGAGCCTACCCCCCCTTCCTCCATGACAGGGCTCCCTCATTGGAGGGAAGCATCAGGGCTCTTGCATAAACAGACGCCCCTAGAAGAAACACCTTCTCCCAGATAGATGGGGCCAGCTTCTGGCCACCAGTCCTCCCCCCAAACCACGGGGCGCCTGCCCCGTCTGGGCCCCGGGGCACAGAGGCCCGGCGCTCAGTGAGGGACGAGTTGGACCGGCCCGACACGGCCAAGGACACGGAGGCTCGCTCACCGTCAAAGTCTGTGTAGACCGTGTCCTTGAGCAGGGCGCCCGAGCCGAAGTCGATGAGCTTGAGCTCTCCGGAGCGCAGATCCACCAGCAGGTTCTCGTCCTTGATGTCTCGGTGGACCACCCCGCAGCCGTAACAGTGGCGCACGGCCTCCAGGACCTGGCCAAAGAAGCCCCTGGCCATGTCCTCGTCCAGCGCCCCCTTCTCCGTGATAAAATCAAAGAGGTCCTTCACCAACTCGGGCCGCTCCATGACGATGAGGTAGCCGTCTGGCCTCTCGTACCAGTCCAGCAGCTTGATGACCCCTCGGAAGCCAGAGCCCACCTTCTTGAGCAGCACGATCTCCAAGGGCACCATCACGCCGGCCTGTGGAGGGGGCACGGGGGATGAGCTGAGTCTGGCAGGTGTGGCAGGGCCCCCCTGCACCTCATTTGTGGCCAACCTTCCCACCCACGGACAAGATGAAGAAGCTTCACACACCCCCCTTCCCTAGGCGGGAAGGGGCCCGCTGGGGGCACCAAAGGAGGAAGGAAGGCAAGGGGGTGGGGCAGAACTCTGCCCCAACTATCACCCCCCCATGTAAACAATAACAGAGGGGCGGGCCCCCAGCCTCCGCCCCTGTGGGGGGAGGGAAAGGCTGAGGCGGGGGCGGGGCCAGTCCGAGCCTCCTTTCGTGCCCCCTTCCCGGTCCGGTCCCGGTCCCATCCATGTCCATGCCCTCCTCCCTGATCCTGCTACTTACGATGGTCCCCCACTCGGTGACTCGCTCCTTAACCACATGTTTCACGGCGACCTAGGGGGAGGAAAGCCGGTTTAGAGCGCCGGGGCACTTGCAGGCAGCACAGCTAGTGCCCCTCCCGCCCCTGGCCCCTTCCCCCGGGACTCACCGGCAGCCCGTCGGCCAGGCGGCTCCCGGCGTAAACCGTGCCGAAGCCCCCGCTGCCCAGAACGGAGCCCACCTGGTACACCTTCTCAAAGGGTTCCTTCTCGGCTTTAGCTGCAAGCAGGGAGACAAGCGGGAAGGGGGGTTGGTTCGGGCCGCGCCAAGGAGTGGGATTTCCCCCCGCGGTTCTTTCCCCCAACCCTCAACCCCCCTCCCCCCGTCCCGGCTCGGCCCTTACCCCGGCCTTGTCAGGATCTTCACGGGCAGGTGGTCCATGCTGCTGGGCTGCCAGATGTGCGCCAGCGAGCCGGAACTTGGCAGCAGCAGCATCTTGTCTCGGGGACTCGGGCTCCGCGAGGCGGCGCGGCCGGGGGCCGAGGCTCGGAGCGCGCGGGGGGCGGGGGGCCGCCGGGGCTCGGCCGGACACGCCCGGAGCCCGGGCGGCGGCAGACCCGCCGACTGCCCACGGGCGGCCACGAGCCCACCGCGGGGATCAGCAGCGCGTCACCCGCCGGAGGGCAGAGCGGACGGACCGGGCGAGCGGCGCCCGCGGCACCGGGCGTCCCCGCGGAGCAGTCCGGGGAAGATCGCGCGAGGGCCGATCGCGGGCGGCGGGAGGCGAGCAGCGGCCGCGCGGCGCGGATCGAGAGCGTGCCGGGGCCGGGGCGCCGCCGCTGCCCACGCTCGGCTGCTCGGTCGTTCGGCTGCTCGGTCGGCTGGCTCCGCTCCGCTCGCTCTGCTCAGCTCTGCTCTGCTCCGTCCGAGCCGCGCGCTCCGCTCTGAGCTCGCTTACACACAGCGCCCGCCTCTTAACTCCCAATATTTTGGTGGGGGAGGCGCTGTAGCCGCGTATCCCTCCGCGAGCCCGCAGGAGGCGGGGGCACGTGGGGAGGCCTGGGAAACACCTCTCCTTTCTGTTTGATTTAGCAACACTGCCCTCCCCCACGCACGCGCGCGCACAGGCTCACGCCCCAGCGCCTTCTCCCCTTCCCCCCGCCAGTGTGGGGGACTCAAGGAAAGCTATAGGAGAGGAGGAGGAGGCTACTCTGCCGTGGGGGCGCCGAGGGGCGCGAGGGGAGACGGGAACTACTTTCTTGTAGTAAGCGTCGCGCAGGCACACCTTCGCTCTGCGCAGTTTGCAGACGGAAGAACGCGCGCGCTCGCGCTCGCGCTCCTGCGTGCACACGCAGCCCAGGCGAGCGGCCGGCCGAAGGTTCGCTCATTTGCATAGGGTGGAGCCGCGAGGGCCAATGGAAAGCCCCGGGTTTTTAAACAACTCTCCCCTCTCTGGCGGAGGGGAGGCTGCCCGTGCCGGAGCCCTGGGAGCCTGGGGCTATTTGCATATGTATGAGCGGCGCGCCGCCGGGCGGGGCGCGAGAAGCGCGCTCCCAGGCCAGGCAGGCCCTGCAGGCCGGGCGGCGGGGATCGGGGCGCGCGGGCGGGAATTCCTCGGCGCACCCCCTGTTCCCCACCCCCAGGCGCGCCGGGAAAGGGCACTCCCCTTTCCGAGTGAATTCCCCGCGCGTGCCAGGGGAGAGGAAGGGTACGGACCCCCTACCCCCAGGAGCCCCTCGTGAAAGAAAATAATAATAAGCAAACACGTGCCTCCTTCCGGCAGCTCCGGAGGCCGGCCGGCTCCTTTCCTTTCCTACGCCCCCTCCCCCACCCGCTGCGGGCTCCGGGGAGGGGAGAATTTGAGGAATGAGCCTGGCATCCGGGGCGCGGGGCGGGCTGCCCGGGGACGGAATCCAGAGGGAGGGGGCGGGTAGCGAGCGGGGGCCACGGCCTGGGCTCGGGCCCCAGAGGGGAGGGTACCCCGGGTACCGGCTGGGGCACACGAGAGCGTCCTGAGGGCGGCCTTGGGCTGAAATCTCGGGAGGGGGCGGCCTGGGGAATGGCATTCGGGAGAGTGGGAGTCCCCCCGCCCCCCCCCCCCGCTTGGGTCCTCGAAAACCCGCAGTCTTTAAAGCGGGGGAAGCCCGCGGCTCCCCCGGGGATGCCCGGCCCCAGGGATGGAGGGGGCACTAAGGGCGGCAGACACGGGCGGGCTCTGGGCACACGCACACACTGCGGCGGGTGTCTGGCAGCGCGCGCGTGGCAGGGCAGTGTGGGGGAAGGACGCGTGTCTCTGCGTATGTGCCAGTGTGTGTAGCGGCGGCGGGGGCTGCTCAGCGGGGGGTGCGCGCGTGTACGTGCGGCTCTGAGGGGGGGACTCCTCTGTGCGCGGCTGTGGGGGTGGCCCGTGGCTCGCCAGCACAACTAAGTGATGCCGTGACGCTCCAGGCGGGGAGGGGACGCACTCAAGCAGCCCCTCCCGGGCTCCGAGCGTGTCCCTCTGCGTGCTGGGGGGGAGGGGGAGGCTAGTTGTGTGTGTGTGTGTGTGTGTGTGTGTGTGTGTGTGTGTGTGTGTGTGTGTGTGTGTGTGTGTGACGCGCTGCGGTGTGTCTGGACCCGAGGCTGCCTCCCGTGTGTTTGTGGATGTGACTGGCACGATGCTTGCCCGCGTGTAGCAGGGAGCGGCCCCCGTGGCTCCCCGCCCTTCCCCCTCGGAGCTGGGCTGGGGAGGAGGCAGCGTCCTCAGGGGTCTGCGGAGGGCCTGAGCCACGCGGAGCGCCCCCCACCCTCACCCCCCTGCCCCCACTGCGGCCGCTGCCGCAGCCCCTGCCCGTCCTCCTCGCCCCTGCGGCAGCTCTGCGGCCCCCTCAGGCCTGGGACGGTGCCCGGCCGCCGCTCTCCCTGCCCAGGCCCCGAGCAGGGAGGAGGGAGGGGTCACTTGAGGACAAGCTCTGAGCATCGGCTGCAGCCCAGACTTCCAGCTCGGAACTGGAGAGCCTCGACCTGGGGCCCATCCCTGTGGAGCTTCCTGGTCCTGACACTCCCACCCCTTTGTGACGGTCCCCCTCCCCTTTGAAGCCTCCTCCCGAGACCCCCACCGGGTTCCCTCTCGGAGTCCCCCCTTTCCAGCCTCGGATCCCTCAGAGTCCCGCCTTTATTGAGAACCCTCCCTGCGGCCTGAGACCACCCCCTTCTCCACCTTGGGGAGGGTTCTCCTTCCCCGTCTTGCTCGGGGGTCCTGCGATCCCTCTCTTGCTCGCCCCTCCCCTCCCGCGGGGACTCAGCCTTTCACGTAGGATAACGGTAAAAAGGAGAGCGATTCATAGTCATCCATCCACCAAAGCACCGACAGAAGGGCTCCCTCGCTCTCCGCAGCGCAAGGATTTGCCTCTTTTTAACTTTCAGGGAAAAGGAGCTTGCCAGAAAAATGGAAACTTCCGCGGGGGGAGGGCCCCCTCTGGATCCTCCCGCAAAGTGAGCTTGCCTTGTCCCCCTTCTCTCCTTCCGTGATCGAGAATCCCTCGTGGAGCTGGAGCCACACCTCTGTGGGGGTGCACTCTGTATCCATCCCTTGTAGAAAGAGCATGGGAGTCGGCAGGGGAAGAGATCCCTGAGGGAAGGCTTCCTGGAGGAAGTGGCCAGAGGGTTTAGACAAGAGTTTTCCCCCCTTTCTTTAAAAATGTTAGAAGCAGCATGGAAGCTGTTTGGGGTTCAGACACATCCTGTCTGTGTGCCTTCTCAATATTCTGCAGTTCTCGAGATCATAAATAAATTAGAGGAACAGAGGATAGTCTACTTCTCAGACTTGTAGAGGAAGGAATTTGTGTCCAAAGGAGAACTAGAGATCATTATTGATCACAAAATAGAAAATTTTGATTACACCAAATTAAAAAGCTTTTATACAAACAAAACTAATGCAAACAAGATTAGAAGGGAAGTAACAAATTGGGAAAACATTTTTACAGTTAAAGGTTCTGATAAAGGCCTCATTTCCAAAATATACAGAGAATTGACTTTAATTTATAAGAAATCAAGCCCTTCTCCAATTGAAAAATGGTCAAAGGATATGAACAGTTTTCAGATGATGAAATTAAAACTATTTCCACTCATATAAAAGAGTGCTCCAAATCACTATTGATCAGAGAAATGCAAATTAAGACAACTCTGAGATACCACTACACACTGGTCAGATTCGCTAAGATGACAGGAACAAGTAATGATGAATGTTGGAGGGGATGTGGGAAAACTGGGACACTGATGCATTGTTGGTGGAGTTGTGAAAGAATCCAGCCATTCTGGAGAGCAATTTGGAATTATGCCCAAAAAGTTATCAAACTGTGCATACCCTTTGACCCAGCAATGCTACTACTGGGCTTATATCCCAAGGAAATACTAAAGAAGGGAAAGGGACCTGTATGTGCCAACATGTTTGTGGCAGCTCTTTTTGTAGTGGCTAGAAGCTGGAAGATTAATTCATGTCCATCAATTGGAGAATGGTTGGATAAATTATGGTATATGAAGGTTATGGAATATTATTGCTCTGTAAGAAATGACCAACAGGAGGAATACAGAGAGGCTTGGAGAGACTTACATCAACTGATGCTGAGTGAAACGAGCAGAACTAGGGGATCGTTATACACTTCAACAATGATACTGTATGAGAATGTATTCTGATGGAAGTGGATTTCTTCAACATAGAGAAGAGCTAATCCAATTCCAATTGATCAATGATGGACAGAATCAGCTACACCCAGAAAAGGAACACTGGGAAATGAGTGTCAACTGTGAGCATTTTTTGTTTGTTTGTTTTTCTTCCCAGATTATTTTTACCTTCTAAATACAATTCTTCCTTTGCAACAACAACAACAAAAAAATTCAGTTCTGCACATATATATTGTACTTAGGATATACTCTAAGATATTTAATATGTATGGGAATGCCTGCCATCTAGGGGAGGGGATGGAGGGAAAGAGGGGAAAAATTCGGAACAGAAGGGAGTACAAGAGATAATGTTGTAAAAAAAAAAATTACCTATGCATATGTACTGTCAAAAAAAAGTTATAATTATAAAAATTAATTTAAAATATTCTGCAGTTCTGGAAGAATATCCCTAAGTAATAACAATATATGATAATAAAGTTATAGAGAAGGTGCCAACTGACATCAGGACAGGGAATGTCACAGGAGAGTTCTCCAGACTCTCCAACATTTTCACTTAGTCCTCTATCGTCCCCCAGAAGTTGGGATGTCAGATGGCCCTTCTATAATGCAGATGAGGAACCGAGGCCCATAAAATGGATGGTAGAGGTATGAGCCCCGGACTTAGCGAATCACGGAAGTTGGGCGTCAAAAGGGACTTCATCAAGTCATAAGCCAACCCCAGTCAACAAGAATCTCCATGACAGCATCCCTGATGAGTGGTCCTTCAGTCTCTGTGGACCCCCCACCCTCACCCCAGACTCCCCAGTCCTCTCTTCTCCACCCTAAATATTTCCAGCTCCTTCCTATCAAGGCCCATGGTCATCCTGGTGGTTCTTCTCTGGGTGTGACCTGCCCAGAGCAGGGCCCAGAGGAATCACCACCTCCTTCTGCCCTTCCTTAAGCAGCCCAAGGTCACACTAGATTTTGACTCACTGCATTGTTTACAATCCACTAAAACTCCAAGATTTTTGGAAGTAAACTGATGTCGAATTTACATCCTGTATTTCTGAAATTGATTTTTTGAACCCAAGTGTAAGATTTTATATTGATCCCTCCTGAATTTGATCTTACATTATTGGTTTAGCCCAATGCCCTAATCTGCCGAGATTTCATTCATTTGTTTGTTCATTCATTCATTCACTTAATTTGGGATCCTGACTTGGCCAGCAAGTGTGGTCACTGTCACTCTCTGTATTGTGTCATTTACAAAGCTGGTGAGCATGCCATCTGAGCCTTTATCAGCACTGGGGACAAAGTATTAAACAACTTCGAGCCAAGTGCAGATCCCCAAGGCACTCCCTTGGACCTTTTGCTAAGATCTTGAATCATTAACAACTCATCTTGGGAGCCCGCCCTTTAACCAGTTATGCCTCCATCTTAATTGCATTCCTGTCTAGTCCATATCTGTCCTCTATCTTTTTCCAGGCCAATAGCATGAAATGCATTATCAATACTTTGCTAAAATATGGGCAGGCTAGACTTACCAAATTCCCTGATGAACCAGTTTAGTTACTTTCTTTTAAAGGGAAATAAGGTGAAGATCCTTCCAGATGAAACCCAACTGACTTTTGGGAGTGACAGCTTTCTTGGCTAAGTGTGAAGTCATTCTCATTGGCCTTTTCTCTCTTTTTTCACTTTGCAAAATTAGGACAAGTTCTTCTCCTGGTCTGAGATTCCTTACCCATTGGTTCTCCAGGACCTTGGAGCCTCCCCCTCCTTCCCACCTCCCTTAGAGTATAAACACCTGAAGGGCAAGAACTGTTTCATCTTGGCCTTGTCGGATGCATAGAGAATAATTTGCATCTTCTGGTTCCTTCAGACCCATCTTGTCCTTTTCTCATCCATCCTAGAGCCAACGGACTTAAGTTCCTCAAGTGTGCTCGACTGTACTATCTTACTATCTCTTTACCTATCTTGGGTTTCAACATCCTAGTAGCATTTTTATTATGTCATTTCCAGTGCAAAGGGCATGTCCATGGCAAGAGGAAAAAGAAGCGAAAGAATGGAGGGAGTTCCAGTTTTTAATCCTAGCGGTGCTAATGAGGAGATTGCCTGAAATGGTCCCTATTTGTCCCTCAGCTGGAATATTCCTGGATTCTATGCATAGCACACATTGTGACTTCCTTCTAGAGAATAAAAGATTCACTGTCCTTGAGATCCAAGCCCATTACTATTGCCCATGCTCTTTGAATTTTTCTCCTCATTGCATATGTTTAACCTCTATTGGATTGCTTGATGGGGAGGGAGGAAGAAAAATTTGGAACACAAGATGATGCAATGCTGTTGATGTTGAAAACTATCTTTGCATATATTTTGAAAAAGAAAACTATTATGAAATTCTCCCCTCCTCCACTCCTAATCCAACCTATCCTTCAAAATCTACCTCAAATCCTCCCAAAAGGGAGTCTCAAAAATACCTCAGAATCCTCAGTTGAAAGCAGGGAAGGACCCTAGAGATGAATGGATCCAGTCCTCCTATGTAGCAGAAGAAAGAGCTGAGATCTTGCATGGAGAAGAGATTTGTTCAAAGAACTATAGTAACCTCAGCCCTTGGTAATCTTCCCTTCTCAGTCTTGCAGCCCCGGCATGGCCCACCATTGGATTCCCCATTTGGATTCTACCTCCCAGCATCTGGCTAAGTGTAAACAATAAATGCATGACAATTTTCCATATTGGATATCCTTGACTTCTCTATACTTATCATTATCGCTACTCCTTATACGATAGTATCTTAAGGTTTGCAAAATGTTTTCCTCCCAATAACCTGGCTAAACAGATGGCGCAGAGATTATTTCCATTTTAGATGAGGAAGTTGAGACTCCAGGCTCAAACAGTGATCCAATGAGCATCAGAGGTAGATTCAGACCAAGTCTTCTGACCCCAAGGCTGCTGGATCAAACAAGATGAGGCAGGGTTGGAGATCCTGCAGTAGAGTTGACTTAAACAAGATAATCTCATCTACTCACTTCATAAACAAAAAATCTGTGACAAAGCAGAGGGTTAGGACCCAGGCCTCCTGCTTCTTAGCACCCATTGATTCCATGGGTGTCTCTGGCCAGAGTCCCCTCCCTCCCCTCCCTGGGCCTTCGGAAGACCAGGAGGCTCGGCTGACATAGGACAAAGAAGTGGATCTTCCAGCCCATGATCAGCCTTCATTAGGGGAGGTCTCTGGTGGAGCACTCAGGGATCAGTGATTTGGATGAAGGCACAGATGGGTGGGATGGCCATCAAGTGTGCATGATAATTTATGACAGGTGTCCTTTCTGTGGTGCCTTGAGGTGTCTCCATAGAGACTTAATCCTGGCTCTTTGTTGCCCAGCCCCCAGGCTTGAACTCACCTTCCTAAGCCTCTCCACCAGCAATCTTGCTCCTGGATTGAGTGATTATAGGTCATGGTATAAGGACATAATAGCAAGAAGGGAACCCGGAGGTCACGGCCCCAACCTTCTCTCCTTACAGATGGGGAAGCTGTGGCCCGAAGGAGGAAGGAACTTATAGGAGTCACCAGGTAGCAAGGAGCAGGCCTGGGATTAACCCCAAGGTTCCCCCGCCCTTCCCACAGAGAAGCTGCCATCTTTCTCCTTGGCGGAAGCCAGATGGAAGCCTGACTTGAAGGAGTAAATGTGGGCTCTAGGTTCACCCTTTGAGACAACCAGGCACAGAGTGCCCAGGACAGTGCTCCAGGCAGCTGGCTGTCAGTCCAGCTCAGTTGTGGCCTTTTACCCAGGCTCGCACAGGGCGTGCATCAAACATCTCAAGTATGTGCTCCGGGACCTGTTAATTATTACGGGGACACCCGGCCTGGGACTATGTGTTCCATACAGAAGGACAAAGGACAGCGCAGAGAGGGGAGGAGGTGAGGGAGAGCAGATGTGGAGAGCTCTCTCAGAGGTCCCCCCAGGACACTCCCTACAAGTCACCCCCACCCCTGTGGGCCTCCTCACCCTGCTTCCCTGTACACCTCCTGCTCTTCCTCAAGGCAGTGGTGGATGGTCCAGAGACCTGGGTTAGAATCTCAATCTGCCCTTTATTTTCTGGGAGGCCAGGGTCCTGTAACCAGCACATAATTTCATGAGTGAGTCTGGGCAGAGCCATTCCTTTTCTGGCCCTCAGTTTCCCCATCTGTACAATGAAGAGGAGGGAACTTATGGCTTCTAAGGGACTCCAGCTCACCCCACTCTTGTCTCCTATTAGCCCTTCCACATGTCCGAGTTTCTGCCAAACTGGCAATTCTAAGGCCCTGAGACATAAAGAACATGGCCCGGGCTGTGCGGGACACCCCCAGGCCACGCAGGATTGCTCAGTGTGGCTGGTACGTGCAAGTGGCGTTCCTCTCCAGTCTGCTCTCTCCTTTCTTCTTCATGGGCATCTTACTCTTTAGATGGCAACCGGGTCCTGGGGATTGTGGTCATCATTCAGGAGGCCCAGGGCTGCAGAACCACTCCCAGCAGTACAGACTTCTCCTGCGTGACCTTTGCCAAGGCCAGGGGAGGCCCTGGAGGCTGGGCTGGCCAGGCTGGGTCAGGTGGGCCGCGAGGAGCCTTCTCCCTCCCTGGGACCAGCCTGCACCGGGGTCTTAGCACAAGTCCTGCCAACCCCCACCGGGGCAAGATCCCTGGGGTGGCTTGGGAGCCAAGGCAGAGAAGCCTCAGGGTCCCATTGCAGGCCAGGGCCAGAGCCAGAATTCCAGAGATAGTGAAGCTACTTCTCTGATCACAACAGCGTCCCGTCAGGACAAAGGGCACATTCTTGAGCCCGCAGCTTTGGGGCTGGGGGAATGGTGGCCAAGAGGTCAGTGCTGGAATGGGGGAGAAGGGCCAGGCTTTTCCCAGATCCCCATTGTGCTGCCTCAGAGCCCTGAGGGGATGAGGAACTGCCTTGGGAGCCAGTCCTGGCTGTGGTGGACTCCCCAAATTAGGGACCTCAGCAGGGCCCACCTGTGGTCAGTCAGTGTGGCGGTCAGCAAGGGTTGGGCTCAGAGTCTGGCCACCGGGAAGTAGTAAGACTAGTGCTGGTGGTGGGCATCCCGGTGGCAGGCACAGCAGCTGTGATGGTGCTGGTGTTGGCGGCAGTAGGAGCCTCCCTCCATCAGGCACCTCCCCTGCAGCCGGCATTTCCCGAAGAGCCCAGTCCAGGACTGTCGGCCTTAAGCACAGCCCTGAGGCCGCTCACCGCCTGCTCTGGGCCCGCACCTGCCTTGCCCTTGTGGTCCTCCAAACGAGGTGCAGATGATTCTGGGCTTCTCAAGGGGTCATTGCTATCTCTCTGTCTTTGGACTTGTCAGGGGGAAGAGGAGGGGCAAGCAGGGGAGCTCAGAAGGAGGACCACCAGGACCTTGGAGGGAGACCAGAGACATGGAAGGGCCGGCAGGCAGCTGGGAGTGAGTCCTGCAGGCTGTGTGGGTCCTGAGGCAAGGCGGGGCCCACCAGAGGGGCGGGGCTGGTCTGCTCCCTGGAAATACCAGTTTATTTTTCAGAAGGGGATGGGGATGAGATTTGTCAGCCCAGAGGATTGTCTAGGTCCCTGAGGGAGCCAAAGCCCCCTCCCCCCCAGCAATGTCTGATTGCTGATGAACCCAGATGTAAATCAGGGGGCCTTCCCAGGTGGGTGGCCCAGGCCTGGAGATGGGCAGCGGGCGCTCACGGGGGTCGTTGCTCCTGAATCCTAGCACCACAGCCCCTGGCAGTGCAGGAAGAATGTCCCTTACTATGAACTAGCTGTGTGACCCTGGGCAAAGTGGCCACACAGGCTCTCCACCTACAGGTCAAAGTCTGGATTTTCCTGCCTCCAGAGCCACTGTTCTCCTTACTATACCTCTGCGCCCCATGAGTCTCTGAGTCACTCTCCAGCTTCTTGGATTGGGCACCCTGGCAGCCCTGGCGATTCAAGGGAAACATTTGCAGAGTTAGGGACTGAGGTACGGGTCCTGGGCATGGACTCGGATCCAGGCTGTTTGTGACTGAAATGAGGAATTAGTCGCCCAATTATTAAGCAGTTAGCACATCCCAGCGTTGCTGAGCTCTAGGGACACTGTGAGAGGCAAAACCCCCAAGTGTGCCCTCGGGAGAAGCGCTCACATTCTACCCAAGGAGACATCTGGCAGAGGATGGAGCCTGCACCGGGCCTGCCGGGGCGCCAGGATGAACCAGGACGCGTCTCCCAGCCGGTCTATGGCCCGTCCATCTGCAGACACAGACAAACCTGAGACGGAAAGATAAAGGCCATGGTACAGGGAGCCGGGGGTCTTGGCGCAGAGGCCGAGTAACCATTTCCCAGGGGCCTGCTTAGGTAGGGCTGGACGTGGGAACTCTGGGGACCCTCACAGCTCTGAGCCTCCGCAAATCCCCATCCTCCCAGGAGGCGATAAGCTGGAACACTTCACAGTGGGCCTTCGTATCCCATGAGCCTCTGTCCTTGCGCAGAGGAAAAACTTGAGGGCCAGAAACGGGAGATAATCTGCCCCCATACAGGGACCTGCCAGGGTAGCACTTGGCTCCAGGTACCACATCTGGGAAAGATCACGGAACAGCTGGACACCATTCAGAGGAGTAAAGCGGCTGAATGAGAAGGCATTTATTAAGTTTTTACCACGTGCTAAGCCCTGAGCTAGGCACTGAGGATAGGGCAGGAAAAGCTGGAAAGCCCCTGCTCTAATTGGAGGATACAGCCCATTAACTGCTCAATCAGCATTTATTAAGCACCTACTGCGGGCCAGGAATGGTACCAGGTGCTGGGAGTCTTGCTGTGTGTCCCCGGGGCTGGGGAAGGCCCTGAAAGTTATATAGGAGAGTCTGTTCACGGAGCTGGGGGACTCACAAGCAAGGTCCTCGGGTAGAGGAGGGGGGCTGTCATCCAGCAGAGGGCTTGTTCTATGGGCCCCGTAGGGAGGGCCCAGAAGCAGAGGCCGCTCACTCAGGAGGCGCTCTCCTTTCTGGATACCTACGAGGCCCTCTGGTCTTAAATCTGCGCTCCATGGCCTTTGATGAAATGGAATGGGCGTCCCTGAAAGGCAGGGAGCAGGCTCCTCCTGGGGGAAGGGGATCCCCATCAGAGAAGGGGCTCCTCCTCAGGGAAGGGGCTCCTCCTGGGGGAAGGGACTCCTCCTCGGGGAATGGGCTCCTTCTTGGGGAAGGGGTTCCCTATCAGGGAAGGGACTCCTCCTTGAGAAAGGGGTTCCCTATCAGGGAAGGGGCTCCCTATTGGGGAAGGGACCCTCGCAGAGACAGATGAGGGAGAGCGCCGTAAGCACACGGTCCCCTTGGCAGCTCAGCTCCAGGCTCTTGGCCGTTCTTTGCTTGGAGAGCCTCTGGAGGAGGAAGTCATGGGCGGAGGAGGCCGTTGTCTCCCCCAGGGCCACCTGCAGTGCATCCCCATTGACCTGAGGGAGCCTCCCAAGCTCAGGTGCGGCCTCCGCCTGGCAGAGGAGGTGTTTCCTCCTTTTGTTGATGGAGGAGCCTGGGAAGGCTTCGGGCCTGTGGCAGAAGGCTTGTCCCCGGCTGACCCAGTCCTCATTCAAAGGCCGGTCTCTGTCCTCCACACTCACCGTGGAGATTCCTGGGCCCTGCCCAGCGGCTCCTGAATGGAGAGGGCCGGGCGACCGGGGCCAAACGTCAGCTGCTCACAATCTCAGGCCTGGAGGCCCGCCAGAGCCTGCCCTTTCACCGGTGATCACGCAGCAGGACAGCCTGGGGGCAGCCAGGGGCAGGGACGGCCAGTGGGCAGCCGGCTCGGGACGCCCCTCAGCATGCCTCCGATCCACCTAGAGCCACCGGTCTCAGAGAGGGGGCCCTCTGGCTTCTCAGCCTGCTGCCTGAGCGTACAGACGGGGAAACCGAGGCCCTCGGGAGAGGGTCTCGAGAGGGGCTGCACTGCGAAGGGCCGGCCGGTCAGTCCCCACTATGGTCCAAAGCCCCGCGGCCCCATCGCCAGGACTCCTGAGCTCTTGTCCTGGCTTGGCGGGCCAGGCTTGCCCCTCAGCTTGGGTCTCTGGAGTAGAGCCTGCTGGGGCAGGGGGATGAGAGCCGGGGAGGGAAGAAAAGGGGTCACCTCCTGGAGAACCGCCCAGCCTGGGGGAGGGGACAAGGGCTGTTTTCTTTGCGGTGGAAGGGTCCAAGGTCAGGGCCATGTGGAGCATAAACAAGGTCAGCCCAAACAAGGCTGCTTCCCGCAGGGCTGCTCCAGTCGGGCCACGAGCTCAGCTTCCCCGGGACAGGAGGCCCGAGCCTGGGAGGCCGAACCCTAAGAAGAGGCTCGTGGGGCCCAGTGTCCCCTGGGCTGCCCCATTATTCGGGCCCCATGACTCTGCTGGGGACTCACCTTTGCCCCCAGAGCAGAGCCCTTGCACCCACATGCTCCCCACCCACAGAGGGTGGCCGGGAACATTGTGAAACCCGCAGGTTCAGGGACCAAAGTTCAGCAGGCAGTTGGGAACAATAATGACAAGAGGGTAGAGTTTCTTCCCTGAAAATGAAACCCAAGAGCCTGGGCCCTCCCCCCTCCGGCCCTCGGGACAAGGGACCCCCACCCCAGAGAGGGCCGGCCACTTCCCCGGGCCACACAGCCAGGCCTGAGGGAGTGAAAAAGAACTCGGGGATCGGGGTCCCCCCGGGCTCTGGGGCTCCATTACCCCCTTGTCAGCCCTGGGATCCCTCTCCCCCTCACCCCTGTGTTCTGAGGTCAGTTATTATTATTATTATTCTTTTAATCAGATGTTGTCAGTTCGGAAGACTACTCCCCCAGGGCAGGTTCCAGGTCTCAAGGTCTGCTCCTCTTCCATCCGCTGCCCCTCCTCTCCAGGCCTTCTCCATGGACCCCAACAAGGGGCAGAGCTGGGCCCGGACGCCTGACGCCTCGGCAGCTCAGGGGGCGGTTGTTGCCCCCCAGCCCTGCTCCTCAAGGTCCCCCTCGCGGCCGTCCCTCTGGGAGTCTGTGGTCCTGGGTCCAGGGTAGAACCGGGGTGGGACCAGAGCCAGGGTAGACGAGGGGTTCATGGGCTCCCAGCACACCAACAGGCGGCAGTGAGGGGATTGACCCTGCCCATGGGCACTGCAGACAGCCCCGCTGTGGGGCCTAGTGAGCCCCAAGAGGGCTGGCCGGGCAGTGCCCCCGATGCTGGGTCCAGCAGCCACCTTCCAAGGGCCTATGGAGCCCCTCCTGGCTGAGGACCACTGGCCCGTTCCCAGGCGGGCCACATCTCAGCAGAAGCACAAGGACCGGATTGCCTCCTTAGGCCCCCATGCCCTCGCTGACCCCCTCTTTTAAGTCTCCAATGCTCGCCCCCACCCAGACGGCCTCCTGCTTCTGTCCCAGGGAGGGACCCGAGCCTTGCCCTTGGAGAACTCGCTCATGTTATGAATGAGACTCATCCCTGGCAGGATGGAGCGGTTTGTGCAATCAGCCAGGGAGGGCTCCCCGACTTAGGAGGGGCCCCACAAGCTGTAAGCAGCCCTGGGGGGCACATCCTGCCCGCTAGCAGCTTACGATCCAGCGGCGGACACTGGCAGAGCTGGAGGCCGGGGGAACGATGAGGGCAGGAGGCAGGAGTAAGAAAATCTGACCTGGCACGGGCCCGCGGCCTTGGCAGGGAGGGAAGAGGCTGACGTGAGTGGCAAGCAGCGTGGGCCAACCCAGATCGCCCTCCAGGCTACGCTTCCCACCCTGTGACCCCCAACCTCTCCGGGACTCAGTTTCCTCATCTGTAACGTGAGCAAATTGGACCACAAGGGTCCCCCGACCCCGAATGACACAGTTGGACCTCTGCCTTCACAAGCCTCCTTTGGCAGCTGTGCAGAGGCTGGCTTCCAGAGAGGAGACCTAAGGCGGGGAGGAGTGTCGGAGGCTGTTGCTGCAATAGTCTAGGGGAGAGGTGCTGGAGAACTCAATTGGGCCAGTGACCGTGGGGATGGCTGGAGGGGGGGTTCGGGTGAGAGAGCTCAGGAGCCATCTCCCGGTGCATGTCGAACCCGAGATCACGCTAGCTGTTGTTCCAGTCCCACCTCGCACTTCCCACCTGTGTGACCTCGGCAAGTCACGAACCCTAAACTATGACCTATTTCCCTGCTTATTGAATGAAGAATTGGTCTAATTGGCTTCAGGGAGACTCTATGACCCCCAATCTTATCCCATCCCTGAGGCAGCCTCCAAGGCGGGAGATGGGGCTGTGATTTCAGAACTGGAGGATCACCTACAGTAAGAACTGGAAAAAACCTGAGAAATGTGATTCCCTCATTTACTGAGGAGGAAATCAGTGGCAAAGTGACTTATCCACAGTCCTGCAGCAAAGCAAACTTGGAGAGGCAAGGTAAGGCTGAGAGCCACAGTCTCACCTCAAGCTGGTGGCAGGTCCCCGAGCGGAGGCCGCCTCTTGGCTCGTTGCCCTGTACCCACTCTGAGCCTTCCTGTCCCCCATTCCTGGGGTGTGTGCTGCCCAGATGGCGGGTGATTGTACGGTAAAAGTGCTTTGGAGAGTCTAAAGTACCACATTTTATGGACTTTCCCAGAAAGAGCCTGATTCCCGGCAGGATGGGAGGTGCCCTGGCATTAAGTAAGGAGGGGCTCCTGGGGGAACAAGGATATTTGGGGAGAGATTGTCCAGCTGGGCCTAGAGATCTGCAGCTGGGGGGGCCCTCTCTGGCAATTGGGGTCCTCAGGACATAAGCCCCGGGGTAGGGCTGGTGACAGTAGGAGAAGGATGCGGGGGGTGGGAGGGGAAGCAACCAAGACTGAATGCAAAAGGAATCTTTCTGGGCCCCTGACATCCAACCCACTCACTTTATAGATGGGGAAACTGAGGCTCGGGAAATTGATGAACTTGCCAAGGATCTGTTTTCTCAGCTAAGAGAAGCACTTTGACTCTAGAGAGGCGAGCAGAAAAATGGTTACAGGGATCGAGGACCCCTGGGGCAGAACTGGAGGGTCTAGCCCAAGCCCTGCGTTGTAGAGATAAGGAAAACGGATGCCTTTTGAGAGAGCCCCCACAGGGATTGAAGACCCTCTGATCCACATAATCTCATGCTCTTTCTTTCCAGAATTTCCCCTTTTCAGGTAGAAATCCAAACCCTCCAGCTTCCTCTGCAAACCACTCCCTCCTGACTTACCAATTTCTCTTAATGGCGCTACCAATTTCTTAGCCATCTCTTCATCCTCTCTTGCCTGTTACTAATCAGTCACCAGATCTATAGAATCACAGATCCTTACCCTTGGGCATCCTAGCAGAACCCAGGAGTCACCTTGTCCCAAAAGGAAGACAGTTTGTTTAGCAAGACTCATTCTGGATGAAGTCTGGGTGATTCCTGCTTCTTTTTCTAAGTATTCCTTATCCGCCCTTTTTCAACAATACATTCTAGAGTGGATTGTGACCAGGAGTCGAAATCAAGCTTCCGAGGCATTCATTTTTGGAAGTGGGGGTCTTTTGCCCTTCTCCAGGCCAGCGGTACCCCTCATTCACCATAAACTTTCAACAATTAGTCGCATGCAACACGGTCCGATGATTCTATCTACTGGGCTTTTCAGTTCTGGGGACATCATTTATCCAGCCTGGAGACTTCAACTCATCAAGGACA
The DNA here is from genome assembly GCF_048593235.1 of Sminthopsis crassicaudata. NCBI lineage: Eukaryota > Metazoa > Chordata > Mammalia > Dasyuromorphia > Dasyuridae > Sminthopsis > Sminthopsis crassicaudata. The sequence goes on along the minus strand of NC_133621.1, from coordinate 306,056,942 downwards.
GCAAGGCCCTCTATTACTCCTTTATCTTTCAGTTAATTTCAGATAATTTCCAATTTGTCTTTTTTTATCCCTTCCTTTCCAGGCCATGGGCCATTCTTTTTGGCAAGGAGAACAAAAGGAAAATGAAACTGAGCTGCTCCACTGCGGTTATCATCTATTATCACTCTCTCACCCTCCTCAGCACCACCTTTGATCTTCCTATTTTCCCCAATATAACCCCAAAGATCCCTTTGTTCTTGCCCTCCTTCCTCCCCAACTTTCGTTTCCAGGCTGCTGACAATACCCTTACAGGCAGAGCCCTGCCATTAATATGTCACCCTTCTTCGCTCACCTGCTCTTTGCTTCCATCCTCCATACATGGCTTTTAAAAATCCCAAGTTGGTCAGTTCCCCATGCATCTACTTTATATATTTTCTTTGGACAATTTCTCTCAATCGTGCCTGGGATTTTCTGGTTTTGTCTTTTGAATTTTGTTGTTTAGAGTGTTCCGACTCTCTCTGGGGTCCATCAACCTTTTCTTCATCCCCTTTGGAATTTGCTATCCAAACCAAAGCCAGCTGGCACCTAGAGCAAGTATTTAGATCGCCTTACCATTCCATCCACTGTTGGAGCTGTCCCAAAGATGATTCCATTGAGTCTTTTGAAGATGTGTTTACATCCAGATCCTTTCATCCGATTATAAAAAGCAATTGTTTTGACCACCTGGGCAGGTTCACAGAATGCCACACAAACTAACAGAAGGTCTGAAGGTAGCTAGACGCAAAGATGAATAATATCAGGATGGTGACTTGTCCCAAGACCATTTCTGAGTTCCATCGAATATAAAAATGGGAAGAATCAAATGATAATAATAAAAAAACCTTTATATGGAATGGAAAGATTTTCAAAGCATTTTATATATATCATCTCACCTAATCTTTGTGTAAATGTTACCATCTTACAGATGAGAAAACAGAGGCTAAGACAGGTTAAACAATGAGTATATAGTCACACACTACTCGTCTTTTCTTTCTCTGACTCTTCCTGGATGAAATCTCATTTAATAATATCGTAGGATCTAGTCAGTTGTCATTAAATATTTATCAAGCACCTACTACAGCATTCTTGCTTGAAGGACCAGCAGCTTTCTCCTCCTAGAGGACTTAGCTCGCTCCTTTAGAGTAAGCACTTCCTCTCCACTGCTTGAGTTCAAGGATCTATTTTTCCCTTATCTTCTTCCCACTTTGTCTTACTAACTTGTCTTGCGTACCTTGTCTTAACTCTCTGCTTTGAGCTTTCCTTTCTCCTGTTTTCTATCTCTTTCTGCCTCTCCTTTTTAAAAGAAATGATTCATTTTTATTCTGAACTTAAGAAATACCAAATAAAATAAGCATTTCCATGTAAAATGGAGAAAGGGATTGAACGCAAGACCCCAAATCTTGATTATATACGGTTTGCTTTCTCTTCTAATCAGTCACTCAGCCAGTTGGTTGGCAAGCATTTTCTATGTGCTGAGCCCTTGGCAACCCCCCTCAAAAGGCAAAAACCCATTATGGGTGAGACTTAGGAGGAAGGAGAGCTATTTTGACTATAGGTGTGGGTGTCAGTCTTTTTAGGGATGGGGGAGATGATGAAATTAAACTTACCCTATAATTCATGTTTCACCATTCTGATTGCTTACATGGAAGCCAAGGGCTCTTTTGGACAGAAGCTAAATTCTGGGCTCTTCCCTGGAACTGCTGCAGATATTTCCTGCCTGGCTCCAATCTAGCATATGGGGGAGGGAAGGTACTGAGGTTCTCGGGGGACACTCCGGATGGAGCCATCGGCCATAACTTTATCGTAAGAGACTACAGAAAGTCAATACTGGAGTCAACCTGGTGCCTCGATCTTTGGGCCAGAGGTTACTCATACAAAGGAGGACTGTGTGAAAGGCCCAAACCAGCCACCTCTAGGCCGAGCAGTGGCTGTTGTGGCTAAAAGAGTCTCTGGCCTTGGAGGCGAGCTGGGTGGCAAACCCAGCTCTGACCCAGCGTGGCCGCCTGACCTCGGGACAGCTCGGTGTCCTCATCCGCAGAATGGGACGGGGTCTCTACAACTTCTTCCAACTCAGATGCCGGTGGGTTCTTTTGGTGGTCACTGGGGAGGTCAAGGCTGAATGGCCAACCTCAGCAGTCACTGATCAGATCCTGTTCTCCCTCCCTCCATTGGGTTCTTGGACCATGCTGGGCTAAGAGTGTCCTGCAGCAGCTCTCGATCCGGAGGGGGTGAGGGCTATGGAGAGCGAGTCGTGCTCGGGGAACACGCAGAAACTAAGACAGAACAGGGCTTGCCCCAAGCTTGGATTCTGGGATAGAGACTCTGATGACTATGAATATTCAGGAAGCTGGGAACAGAGCTGGTTACACAGGCAGGTTTCACAGAGGAGATATTTATTTAACTGCTGCCAGAAGTTAGAGTTTCTTTAGTCACATAAAACAATATTTTGTTCAAATACCCTCCAAGCCAATGGTTCTCAGGGAATACACTGGGGAGGGTGTGTGCTTGTGTGTGTGCATGTGTGTGCACATACAGAGGGCCTCTGTTCTGGGCTTGGCCCGGGTTTCTCTCTTGTTACTCTAAGGGGCCTTGATGCAGACCCCTAGTGCCCGTCCAGTTTGGGAGCCAGACTGACCCTGGGCACTGGGCTTGTGGTGAATCCCTCCAGGAAGGAGCCAGCTTGAGATGGGAAGGGGAGGGGGAGCCTGTGGCTCCAGCAAGGCCACAGGGCATGGGATGGGAATTATGTAAGTGCTTCTGGGCCCAAGCCCCGATGGGCTGGCTGTCAGCTCCTGGTCTGGTGCCCGAGATTCTGAGCAAGCCCGTTTGTCCCTGAGAGCCCCCGGTGTGGCCAGGATGGTCCCTGGGAGCTCTGCTTGCCTTTGCCCCTGTAGAGCGTCCCCTCTTGTTCTCTCCCCTCTTATTCTCTCCCTATGGGGGTGGGAGGCTAACCAGCTTGGAGCCCAAACCCCTGCTCACTGGGAAAGCAGGACCATTGTGGGAGACCCTCTCCTAGGTGTGACCTAGGATCACCAGGCAGGCCTGCTTTAGGCCCTTTATTCAATCAGCATTGATTAAGCCCCCGACAGAAGCCTGCCTCACTGTGGGAGCTGGGGCCCAGCTCCCCAGAGGACCTTACCTCTGCATAACGAGCTAACACACAGGGGAGATGGGCAAGGGAGCAACTGAAGGAAATCCAAGGAGAGGGCTGGGGTAGCAGCTCTTCACCTGAGGCGTCCAGGAGGGCTTCCTGGAGGAGGTGGAAGGATAATCCTTCCCCCCACGAAGAGGAGTACAGCTGAAGCATGGGGAAAAGTGGAAGAAGACACGGCCTACTAAAGGAGGCAATAGATAGGGTCGACAAGTTGTCTGTACTATTTCCTGGCCTGCTTGGCCACATCTGAAGTATTGTGTGCCCAGGGTGGCAGGACACTGACGAGCTGGAGGGCATCCAGAGGCACGGTGATGACCCGGATGCTGCTCCCAGCCTGCCCTGGCTCTCCTCTCATGTCCGGGCCCATGATGCCCTCTGTGCCCCGCCCCTGCTGGACAGCTCTCCTTGTCTCTGGGACACTCAGCAGCCTCGAAGGTCTTCCCCGTGGCTTTTCTGTTTGGGAGAAGGGCCCCAGCATCCTTCCCATCACTGAGTTCATAGCCAGGGGTCATCTGGGACCCAGATTCTGGCCTTTGCTCCCAGATGGCTGCTTTCCCGGCTGCCTCTCCAAGCTGGGGAGATATGGGCACCCCTGGCAAGGCGGGCGCTGCTTCCTGATCCCGGCTGCCTCCCTCCCTCCCACTGCTGGGACCCCTCCTACCCCTGCCTCTTTTGTGTACAGTCTGCATCCCTGCCCCCCCCCCCCCTGAGCACTTAATAAATGGCTTTTACTAAGCAGCAGACAGAAGTGACAACTGAGGACATTTCAGTTTGACTTAAGGAAAACCACCTGAGCAGAAGAATCCAAAAGGAGACAGGGAGGTCCCTGGGGTCGAGGCCCCCATTCCTGGCCGCTGCCTCTCCGGGACACCCCCAAGGCTCTCTCCCTCATCCTCCCCTCTGGGCTGGGCTCAGAGCCTGGGAACCCCCCTGAGGGCAAGCCCAGGCAGCCCTTCCCTCCAAAAGAACCAGAGAAAGGCAGAATTTGGGGAGGCGGCGCATCTGTAAATAGGATTGTGGGGTGGCCGGCCGGGAACTTGAAGGGGTCTCGGGAAGGCTCGGCCCCAGTAATCAGACTGGAACCCCGGACTCCCGACTCCCAATTTTGCGTCATTTTTGCTAGGACCAGGCCAGTTGGGACAGCTGGGGAGCCGGGTTGTGGTCTGAGCTGGGGGCGGTTCAGCGGAGGGAGGGCTCTCGGGGGTAGTTTGCATCACCCTGGGGCAGCCCCCGTGGCTGTCAGCGCCCTGCGGCAGAGCCCCTTCCACCCCGGGCTAGTTCTGGGATTGGCTGGAGCGGAGGAGGGGCCCCCGGGGGGCCTCCGGGCGAGGCTGTCAATCGCAGCCTCTTCCCCCTTCCCCCCATCTCCCCCAGTCTGGAGTCAGTGGCTTTCTTAAGGCCTAGGAAAATAACTCGGGCAGGGCTGGTGCCAGGAGTCTGCGAGAGCGCAACCGCCGGCTCCCCACGGGGGAGAAGCACAATTGTCTCACAGTTCGGCCGAGCCCGCCCGGCGCTTCTGAACTCGGCTGGGGGACGCGGGGCGGCCTGGCCGGCGCTGACTGCCGCTTTTGTCCCAGCCCGGCCCCTCCTCGGGCTCTGCGGGCCCGGGAGCCCGGGCGCGCGCTGGAGGCTCCGGCCAAAAGCGGGGCGCGCGGGGGACACTGGCGCTTTTCTCCCGGCGGCGCGTGGGGAGGAGGGCCGGCCCGGGCTGGGGGAGGGGGAGGGGCAGTCTGGCCCGGGCCTCCCCGCCCACCCCGTTCCCTCGGCCGATCCCGGCCTCCCTTCCCGCATGGCAGCCTCCACCGCCCGCCGCGGGCCTTTCCCCTCAAGGAGCCCCATAGGTCCCACTTTCCAGCCTTGGCTCCCGCGTCCCCCCAGCCCGCCCTCCTCCCATCCTTCCTTAAAGGGTCTTTCACTATCCCAAAGGTCCCCCATAGCTGAGTTTGGGAAGTCTGCCCAGCGACACCCCCAAGGAAGCTCCCAGCTTCTCCGGGCGCAGCAATGGCCATCTGCTGTGTGTCGGCCCGGGGAGGGCAGATCTGCCCCCCTAAAGCCCAGCCCGTGGCCCCTCCTTCCTGACAACCACGGGGTCCTCGCTGAGCCCCCCTTGAGCCTGCCCCTCTCTTGGAGTAGGAGTGGAGGCCGGGGAGCAAATGTTAGAGCGCTTCCTGGACTGGGGGCTCCCTGAGGCCGGGCGCGAGCTGCTGCTCCGGGTACCCCGACAGGTCCCTCCGCTAGGGCAAGGCCCGGGAGGAGCCCCCGCCGGTGAGGGCCCGCCAGTGGGCTTCTTGGTGAGAGAAGGGAGCGGCGGGAGAGAGCGGGAGATCGCCGGGATGCGCAATCATCCGAGAGGGCTCAAGAGCTGCGGCTGTATGACTGTGACGGGATGTCGCCCGGTTAGGAGAAACGCTGAGCCAGTGATCTTAGAGCATGGAGACACCTCTGGGAGCCAACGAGCAACAAAATGAGCGGCACAGAGAGTCCCCCCCACAGCAAGCACAGGGCTTTTAAGAGTGACTGTCAGCAAATGCGTTGTTTTGTCTGTTATAACAGTATATATTCACTACAAAAGATAGATGAAGGAGGTGCTGTCAGCATCCAGGAAAAAGCCACCATAAGTAGAAGTGTGTACGGAACAATTTCACACGTGTGTGTGAGAGAGAGGGTGTGTGAGTGTGTGTGTTTGTGTGTATGAGAGTGTGTGTGAGTGTGTATGAGAGTGTGTGTGAGTGTGTGTGTATGTGTGTGAGTGTGAGAGTGTGTGTATGTGTGTGTGAGTGTGTGTGTTTGTGTGTATGAGAGTGTGTGTGAGTGTGTGTGAGAGTGTATGTGAGTGTGTGTGTGAGTGTGTGTGTATGTGTGTGTGTGAGTGTGAGAGTGTGTGTGTGAGAGAGAGTGTGTGTATGTGTGTGTGAGAGTGTGAGTGTGTGTGTGTGAGAGAGTGTGTGTATGTGTGTGTGTGAGTGTGAGTGTGTGTGTGAGTGTGAGAGTGTATGAGTGAGAGTGTGTGTGTGTGTGTGAGAGAGTGTGTGTATCTGTGTGTGTGTGAGGGTGTGTGAGTGTGTATGTTTGTGTGTATGAGAGTGTGTGTGTGTTTGAGTGTGTGTGTGTGTTTGTGTATATGAGAGTGTGTGTGTTTGTGTGTATGAGAGTGTGTGTGTGTGAGTGTGTGTGTGAGTGTGTGTGTGTGAGACTGTGAGTGAGCGTGTGTGTGAGTGTGTTTGTGTGTGTGAGTGTGTGTGTACATGAGTGTATGTGAGTGTATATGTGTGTGTGAGTGTGAGAGAGTGTGTGTGAGAGTGAGAGTGTGTATGTGAGAGTGTGTGTGTTAGTGTGTGTGTGTGTGTGTGTGTGTGTGTGTGTGTGAGAGAGAGAGAGAGAGAGGGAGAATGTGTCTATGTGTGTGTGTGTGTATACACCTATTTACACCTAATGGAGCCATCTCTAGGGATGGAGGGAAGATAGAAGTACAAGAAATTTACATGGACATTTTACAATGTATCTGAAAGGATTAGCAAGTGTACAAAGGAGATTTATAGTTTTATGTGCAATCGTCTTTTATTGTGCTCTATAGACTTGTTTCATTCCATAAGTTAAATTAAATAAATAACAAGTAAAAGAGAAGGGAGGGGATGCTGAAGAATAGGGCGGGGAAGGAAAGGTTAGTTATCCCTTCCTCCAGCTCTTTTCCTGGGCTGATTCACAGGTGGATGGAGGCCCCTGCCTGGTCTCCCCAGGCCTCTGGTCTCCCCAGGCCTCCGGCCTCCTGTGACTGGGGAGCTGGTGCAGGGTGGAATTTTCCAGGGGGTGAATCTCCCACTGGCCTTGCTGATGCCATCATCGGAGCCAGAATTCACTCTGTGGCAGAGTCCAGCAGGGGAGAGAAGGCTCAGAGCTGGGGGTCGAGGTTCTTTGTACCTGAGTGGGGATCCCAGCGCCCCCACCCTCGCCTCCCCCATAGCATGTGGGGTTGGACTAGCAGGGCCCCATTCACTGCTTCCCCAGCTCTCCCCACCATGGCCACCAAAGCCTACTGGCCCATTTTACAGATGCAGTACCGGGCAGCCTCTAAGTCACCCTTGAGGCTGGAATGTTTCAGTTCAGAGGCCGCCGTGGCAGGGGTCCCCAGCAGTGGCCGAGTTCTCCCGGATTTTGGAAGATTTATTTCCCAGTGAGAGGGACGGAGACCTGTGCTCAGGGCTGGGGCGCTGGGGACCAGCCAGGACCCAAACTAAGAAAGCGGACTCAGTCCTTTTAGCTTGATACAATGTGGCATCATGGGTGCCAGGGAAGCTCTTGGTGTCGGGACCTCACCTTCGACACTACCCACGGGCGTCTGTGGCGAGAAGGCTGCCAGAGTCCCGCAGGACTAAGGTAAGCACAGGGAAAGGCTGGGCCACTGGAGAGGGGGTCAGGGTGAGCAGGAGGAGCCCGGATGATTGGAGAGTGGAGCAGAGGCCAGGGGCTGGTGTCAGGGGGAGGCCTAGAGGCAGTTGGCTTCAGAGCCCAGGGGGTGCAAGAGGCTCAGTGGAGGGGTCCGGAGGTGGGCAGTGGGCTCTGCCAGGGAGCAGCAGGCCTAGACTGCATCTTGCCCAGAGCCAGGACTGGCTCAGAGGGAGAAACTGTTCCCAGGGAACAAGCCCCCGGGGCCCAGAGAGGTGGGAGCCTCCCCACCATTGTGGGGCCAAGCAGGACAAGGCCCAATCCTCCTCCTCCGGGTGAGAGACTTCCAAGGCTGGAAGAGCTCCTCTTTCCTCCTTCCCCCGGCTTTTCCCAGTTCCTTCTCTCCAGCCGAAGCAGCCCTCCTCTGGGATAACTGTGCTTCCCCTGGGGTCGGTGCCCTGAAATGAGAAGTGCCCAGAGGGTGGGAGTGGGCAGCCCTGCCCCTGTCCAGGGCTCCCTCCACCTGTCCACGGGGACCCTTTTGTTTTCTGGGGTGCCTGGAGAGAGAACCCACACCCTGGGGTGCCCTCAGTGAAGGGGAAGGGAGGGATCACAGGAGACTCCATTTCTCAGAGCATCCATTCCCAGGTCCCTCAGACGGGAGAGGCCGGCCAACAGGAGGGAGGTCCCTGGGGGACCCGGGAGGGGAGAGAGCCGCGGGGAAGGACACGATGCTGCTGACTCGGCAGTTCGCTGGCAGGGGGCTCTTGCTCCCTCTCCTTTCCCTGCTTCAGGCGCCCACCCCGCCCTGCCAGGCCATCTGCAGCAAGATCTGTGTTGCCTCGGCAACCCACACAGCTTCTTTCCGGCAGTTCCTCCAAGCCTTGGATCCAGAGCTTGTCCTGAAGACAGCTTAAAAACCCCAGAAAGGGGCAAGGGGCTGGGGGGAGAACCCAGGGTGGGGCAGACCAGCCTGCCCTGCCTTGGTGCCTCAGCCTGGCCAGACCCATAAGCTCCTGCCCCAGGACGGAGCTGCCAGCCTCTCTGCTCTGGGCCACTTCCGGGAAGGCAGAGCTCCCATCCACCCAGAAAAGCTTCGGCCTGCTCCTAAACCTGGTCATCATGGGGGGGGTCTGCAACACAGCCGTCAGGCCTGAAAGGAGCCCCAGAGATCCCTTATCTTACAGAAGGAGAAACTGAGACCCAGAGAGAAGGGATGGACAGAGAGCTGCACAGGGAATAAGTGGGAAATGCTGCTGATGCTGAGCAGGAGTTCATATCCCGAGGATGCTTCAGGCCAGCATCTCTCCTTTGAGCATCACAATAGCCGGGAGAGCTGTGTTAGTCCCATATCTTTTCAATACACATTGCTTCGGAATCATGTTGGGAGAGAAAAATCAGAGCAAAAGGGGAAAGCCATGGGAGAGATTAAAAAGAAATAATAATAAAGTAGAAAAAAGAAGTGAACCTAGCACGTGTTGATCTACATCCAGTCTCCTTGCATCCTTTTCTGGATGCAGATGGTTCTGTCTAAAGTCTATTGGGATCGCTTTGGATCACTGAACCACAGGAAGAACCGAGTCTTTCATAGTTGGTCATTGCACAATCTCGCTGTTACTGTATACGATGTATTCTTGGTTCTGCTTGTTTCCCTCAGCATCAGTTCGTGTAACTCTTTCCAGGCCTTTCTAAAAATTGTTGTTCATCAATTTTTTTATAGAAGGATGATATTCCATTATCCTCATATGCTACAACTTGTTCAGCCATTCCCCAATTGATGAGCATCCACTCATTTATCACCACAAAAAAGGCTGCTACATTTTTGCACATGTGAGTCTTTTCCCTTCCTTTAAGAGTTCCTTGGGATACAGACCCAGTAATGGCACTGCTGGCCAGTCCCATTTTACAGATGAGAAAACTGAGGTCTAGAGTCATCTAGCCAACCTCCCTCAAGACTCCATCTCCTGCACTTTGGCTTTCTCCCTAAGAGATTTAAATCCAGTTTCTTAGATCCTGAATGCTTCATTTCCCAGCTATCCTCTTTTATCAGCATTGATTAAGCACTTACTGTGTGCAAAAGCGCTGAGCTAAAACCTTGGAAACAATACCCTTGGGGGGGGGGGCTAACTTCCTAAAGGAGAGAAATTAAATTGTGTAAACTGAGTAAATGACTCCCTTTCCCGTGGGTGTGATTGAATGGTTAGTCCCCATTCTATTCTGAGCTCTCACTCTGCGGTCCTCGAATAGCCACTCCCTGGACCCTCTCACCGCAGAAGGAGCTTCCCTTGTGACAAAGGAGAACGAGGCAGTCCTTTTTTCCCCCTGACTGTGTATGCAGCATCCTGCCCAGTAGCCCACCACTTCTCATTTCCAAGGAGGATTTGCATGTTTTGTTAGAGATGTTCTCTGGGATTTTATGGATTTTTTCGGTTACTTCTTTTCCCATTTATAACTCTATGATCACAGTGTCTTCCTTTCTGCAAGGCCGGCCCCCGTGGCTGGGCTGCAGAAGGAGGTGAGGGGTCCTCCTTGCAGAAGACTCTGGGTCAGAAAGAGCTAGCCATCTTTGGGGACCTCTCCTCCCCGTGCCCCAGTCAGGGAAGGCTCATTTGGAAATCCTTTTGAGAGTAGATGCCCAGCCATTGGGAAATGGCTGAACAAGGGGTATGTGAGGACAACAAAATATAACCTTCTATAAAAATGATGAACAAGAGGATTATGGGAAGACCAGGAAAGATTTCCACCAAGGATGCTGAGTGAAAGAAGCAGAACCAGGAATACACTGTGTACAGTAACAGCAAGAGTGGCCATGATCAACGACGAAAGCCCTGGTTCTTCTCAGCGGTTCGGTGAGACAAGGCAATCCCAACAGACTTTGGATGGAAAAGGCCATCTGCATCCAGAAAAAAGAACTATGTAAATAAATCATAGCTATGTTCCCCCCCCATTTTTTCTGTTTTTTTTTTTTTTGTTTGTTTGTTTGTTTATCTCTTCCATGATTTTTCCCTTTTGCTCTGATTTTTCTCTTCCAACATGATTCATAAAGCAATGTATTAAAAATAAATAAATTTACTAGAAAAAAAAACAAAAGAAAAAAAATTTAAATCTTTTATAGCTGGAGGTATCAGGATGGGCTTCCCAGAAGAGGTGGAGTTCAGAGCTTAGAAGGAAGGAAGTCAGGAAGCAGAAGCACAAGGTGGAGTGGGGGAGAGCTGGAAAGGAGCACATGACCTGAGGGTCTCACCCCGTCACTAACAGGGAGATTCCAGCACCCCCAGATTGCTGCTCTCACCACCTCCAGTTTGGTACCCAGGCCAGGCACCCTGCCAGCTGGTGTTCCCAGGCCGGGCCCAGTGCAGGAAGAGGCCCAGGGAAAGGCTGCCCAGGGCTAAGAATGGAGCGTGGGGAATCCCCCCTCTTCTCTGGAAGAGGAAACCCAGTTTCTTCCTGCCAAGAGTTTGCCTATACTTTGCATGAGGAAGATTCCAATCTTCACCCCCTGGGGCTGGCCCTCCATCCAATGCCACAGATGGAAGGGGAGACTTCCTGGTGCTGGGGAGCCTCAGTTTTCTTAGCTGGAAAATGGGTATGGTTGCCTATTCCCCGAGGGGAATGAATACATCAGAAGAGAAAACTACAAGGGAAGGGGTACTATTAAAGGGAACTCAATAGGTACCCCCAGGGGGAGGACCTGGAGTCCTGGCTTTGGTCCCTGCTCTGCAGAGGCTCCCTGTGTGACTGTGGGATGCCAGTCACTTTCCTTCCCTGGGTCTGAGTTTCCTTATTTGTAAAGCACTCCACAAGTGAGTCTGGGATCCTGTCGGCCCAGAGAGAGGGCTGTGATGCTGGAGACCACAGGAGCAGGTTCAAGGTGGGCACCCACACCTTCTGGCTCCAGGGCCCAGGTGCTTTCCGGAATCTGTGCTTCCCGCTGTCTGGGAAGAAGCTCTGCCTCTGGGAATAGGAAAGGGGAGGGGGTACGGTTGGCTCCTGGGTGTGAGTCATCTGGGCCTGGATCTGGGAGGCCCCAGCAGCCCTCATCACCTGGCTTACTCACTTCCTCCCCAAACGCCTACCCGTGACTCAGAGCCTCTGGTTCCCCCCGATGCCCAGAGCCCGGCGCCCCCAGATCCACCATCCCCGCACCCTGCCAGGATGGTCTTTAGAGAACCTCCAGCAACCAGCCAGGGAGGAGGCCGGGCTCTGGTCTGGGCTTGGAAACCTTAACTGCCTCCACCCTCCTTCAGTTGAGGGGTGGTGCCCTTGCACAGTGCCTTGCACATAGTAGGTGCTTAATAAGTGCTCTTGATTGATTGAGTGATAGGGTTGATAGGCTCTGGACTTGAGCTCAGATGACTGAATCTGTGCCAGACAGAAGGAACGTTGGGAATAGTAGTGCAGGGCTCATATTTAAAGTCTCAGGGCTGGATTTCCCAGTCACTTTCCTGGCCTGGCTTTGAGAGCAGAACTCAGTTCTTCTGCCTGGGCCCTCATCAGTCACTGATTCCCGCCCCTTCCTTGGCCCCGGGGAACAAAGGCAGGGCCCTGGACCACACTGCTGGCCCAGAGGTGAAGAGCAAGGTGAAGGTCCCTTGCTCAGGGTCACCTACGGAGGCAGAGGGTTGGAGGAATTGGGAATGTTTGACCTGGAGGCAGATAGGGCTGGTCTGGAGTGAAGTCCTGGGTTCAAATCCCAGCAGTATTGCCTGTTAACTGTGGGTAAGTCACGGTCTCCTGACTCAGTTTCCCCCATCTGTAGTGTGAAAGGGTCGAACCAGATGTCCTTTGATTCTTTCCCACCTCCAAACCACAAAACCAAAGGGTGCATGAGAGCAGTCTTCATGCATTTGAAGGAGCTATCAGCCCTGTTCTACTGAACCAGGAAGAGATCTGGGACAGGAAAAGGAAGCAGATTTCTATTCTTTTTTTAACTTAATATTTTATTTTGTTCCAATTACACGTAAAACAATTTTAACACTCATTTTGGTAGTTTCTTTTTTTTCTTCCTCTTCCCTATACTTCCCCCTCCCACAGACAGCAAGCAATCCCACGTGGATTATATGTGCATCATCACTGTAAATACATTTCCACATTAGTCATGTTGGGAAAGAAAAATCAGACCAAAAGGGGAAAATCATGAGGAAGAAAAAGCAGACAACAAAAAAGGTGAAAATACCGTGCCCCGATCCACATTCAGCGGCCATAGTTCTTTCTTTGGATGCGGGGAATTCCCTCTTTCCCTGAAATCCCTGAGCCAGCCCTTATTTCTAGCCTAGAAGGGCTCTCTGGTGAATCCCCATCCTCCATCACTGGAGGGCTCTGGCTGGGAAATAAAGGACCTTCCTCAGCCCCAGGTGGTTCCCCCAGTGACCAAATGGTTCCAAAGACCTTCCCTTCCAATGACCTTCAACTGACCTCTCTGGGCAACTTAAGGAGCCTCCATTGAGGCTGGGCCAGTTCTGATTCAGGAAATTTGTCAGGGAAAGTCCCTGCTTTGATGGATGGGTGAATCCTTCCTGATTCGGAGTCTGTGCTTGTGGGAATCCAAGCCCTCCTTCTCACCCTACAGGACAGCCTCTGCTACCTGTCTTGGCCATAGAGGCCAGTGCATGCTCTTTGTATCTCTAGCTTAAAGGCTCCTGGGCCCAGAACTGAGCTCAGGGTCTACATGCCCTAGAGGAGAGAGAAGGGGGGCAGCTGCTGCCTCTGCTCTCCCCAGCACCCAGTACTCAGTGGGGTTCAGATCCTGCTGCAATAAGTACCCACCATGCACCTGGGTCGTGGGCTGCAAGGGAGGTAAGCAACCACTGATTGGGGAGGAGGCAAGCACAAGGCATGGCAGGATCCCTGCCTCCCTTCATCCCTGTTGAGCAGAAGAGATGCTGCAAGAAATGAAAGGATGGGAGGCTTCCTGGAGGAGGGAACTACAGCTGGACCCAGGATGGGTACAGGAAGAGGGATGGAGGGTGGGCAGCCTGACTGGGGGAAAGACATTACAAAGGCAGGTGAGGCAATAAGGGGAATCAAGACAGAGGATCCCAAGCAGCCAAAGTGGTTCTGAGGGAAAATTTTATATTCTAGATGTGCTTACATGAATAAAATAGAGAGAAAAAAATAAATGAACTGCAACTAAAAAAGCTAGAAAAAGAACAAATTAAAAACCTTCAATTAAATACCAAATTAGAAATTCTGAAAATCAAAGGAGAGATTAATAAAACTGAAAGTAAGAAAACTACTGATTTGACAAAACTCAAAGTTAGTTTAATTAAAAAAAATAGATGTGCTTTGGGTTAATTTGATTAGAAAAAGGAAGGAGACAGAAAATCCTAAAGCCTGAGCTCAAGCAACACCATCACTGACAGCTGGGGAAACTGAGTCCCAGGGAGATGCTTGGCTAAGGATACACAAGTAGTGACCACCCAAGAGAGATTTGGAATGCAGGTCCTCTTGATTCTAAAGTCAGGGCCCTGTAAACACCGTTAGTTTGAGTCAGATTGCAGAGGACTTTGAATGCTGGTTTATATTCCATCTTAGAGGCATAGGGAGCCATGGATAATCTTTGAACAAGTGAGCGATTTGGCTGAGGATCAACGTTGAGTTGGATGTCTAGAGAGACAGATTTTGCCTCATACAACCTCATCAACTTTCTCACCATCGGAGTCATCACCAATGGACGATGCAGCATCGGGAGATAGTGAGTTCATCTCTGGAGGTGTGCAAAGTAAGGAAAGTCCAGGAGGACTGAGGTCAGAACTCCACCTAATTTGCCACTCACTGCTCTGGAAAAGGTCTCTGAGCAGGGAGGGAGGGAGGGAAGGAGCAGAGGGTGGAGCCAGACAGGAGAACTATCCAGGTACTCTTAAATCCCCTGGGGCCACTCACCTGGGCTGCTGGCTTGGGAAGGGAGGCTGGGCCCAGTAGTAAACAAGGCTGGCTGTGCGCAGGAGGGGCTGGTTGGGTGCAGGAAGGCCTGCCTGCAGGAGGGCTGGGCTTGGTTTGGAGGGAAACTGGGGAGCTGGGGCTGGGCCGGCCCAGCCCTGGGGATCCCAGCCCTGCGATCCTGGGCAGTTTCGGGTAAAACTGGATCTGAGTTTCAGCTCTGCCCCGGCTACACCCAGCTGTTTCTCTGTCCTGTATCTGTCAGCCCCGACCCCCTCAGGGTGGACTGTCAATCCCCAGCTCACTAGGGATCTCTGGAGCCTGGGATCCCCCTGGAGCCATGAGCCACTCCTAGCATGCTGGGAGTGAGGGGAGCCAGCCAGGTAAGCCTTGCCATTCCCACTGAACTCCGGAAGAGCACAGGGGGGCCTGGGCTTAGCCTCCTAGGCCTAGAGCTGCAAAGGATCCAATTTACAGTCTCCATTTGGGGTTTCTTGGAGTAGCTTGTCATTTTACAAATGAGGGAACTGAGGCAAACCGGAGGAAGTGTTTTGTCTGGCAGCTAGCCAGTGTCTGAGGCTGGATTTTATCTCTGGCCTTCCTGTGACCTGGCGCCCTGTGGGCTGTCCATCTAGCTGCCACAAAGTAAGCACTTAGCAAATGTAGCTTGAGCACTGCCCCCCAGAATGGGAGCTCCCTGAAAGCAGTCTGAGAGCCCCGGAGACAGAGTCCAGACCGACCCCTCTCCCCCTCAGTCAGTCTTCCTTACAGGAGCCCAGAGGCAGCAGGAAAGGGGACAACTCAGTTTCCCCATCTGTTAATGAGGAAGTTGGACAAATATTTAGGTGGCAAAGGCCTGGGAGAGGGTCCACTTGCCATTCACAGATAGATTTGGTATTGACCACGGTGCTTGGGGTTCCTGGGTATTCTCACCTCTCCTCCACCTCTAAGATCCCCAATTCTCCCCAAAACACAGCTCAGGAACCATCTCCTCCTACATGAAGCCTTCCCTGATTTCCCTTCTGCCATCTCAAATACCTCTCCCCATTCCCCGGATTCCCGTTCCCTGTCTTTCTTTTTCTTTGATGGGTACAAGTTGTAGTCTCCAACAGAAAGCATTCTCCCTGCAGGAAGGATGGTCTCCTTTTTGCCTTTGTATTGCCATCTGCTGGCACAGTGCCCAGCTCATTGTGGGCATTTAATAAGTGCTCCTGGTCTATTGTTCAAGCCCCATCTGGGGTTTATAGGGGCCCCAGGGGTATCTCTCCAGGAGGAGGCAGTTCTCTCTGCCTTTGTGGGTTTTCCCAGAGTTTATTCCATAGGAAAGGGTCATATCCGGTTGAAATTAATTATCCCAGACAATTCAACTGTTTTTCATTAATCCTAGAATAGCACAATCCACAAAGGACATTCATGGTCTTGGATCAGTTTGGGAGGAAGAGGAACATCAAGACCCCCATTCCTCTATCCAAGAAGGCTTCCAAAGTCCTTTCTTTACTGAGGTCCTGGGGAGAGTGAGAGACACCAGCCACCTTCAAATCTGTGGCCTCCCAGAAAAGCGCAGATTAAGTGCTTTCTGTGTACCAGACAGCCCACCCCTCCTCAGTTCCATCCCCCTGGGGTTCAGATCTTTGGATCTATCTCCTCCACCTCATGACTGGAGGCCCCACTCAAGGCTGGAGGTATCAGGTCAGTGCTCAGGATGCCCCCCGTCTTGCCCCATATGTTAGGTGGCTCTTGGGTAATCTCATCCATGCAATCAGCTGTGCTTTATCTACAGACAGGAGCATCCAGGTCCTCACCACCTTTAGGGGCCCCTGCCCCAGGCCAGCCACCCCACACAGGGACACGCTTTCTGCTTTGGCTGACATGAATAATCAGTGTTGCTTAATGATGTTATCTCTGTGCCAGAGTTTATCAGGGAACCTTGATATGATCTTAACAGATGCCTGAGAGACTCCTTCTTGGAGGAGAGCTTTTAAAATCCTGCTTTGTTCTGAATCCGGTGGTATATTGTATTCTCCATGCCCTTCAGTCAATAGTAAAGACTAGAAGGAAATAGTAAACCAATCCAGTTTCGTTGCCAAGAAAACCCCTGAACAGTATTGGCGAGCTATGGTCCTGGGGTCACAAGGGATCGGACATGAGTCCTGCCAGGAAGCAATTTGCTGGTAGACCAGCGTGCCATTACAATACCCACCGCTGCAAGTTCCAAACTGATGTGATCTAAATCGTGACAAAAATATACACTTCATCATAGAGAATTTAAAAGCTTCGCATGAATAAAATCAATGCAATTGGAAGAAGAAAAATGGTCAAGGAAATAATGATCAATGAATGATAAAATATAATAATGACAAATAATGAATAATAAAATGAATGATAAAATAATGATAAATAATGATAAACTATTTCTGATATCTAAAGTATGAGAGAATTCAACATAACCATATGTAACTGAGTTGTTTCCAAGAAATTCATGATCAAAGGTCATGAACAAATAGTTTAGAAAAAAAAAAGAATCTTCAAAGAATATGAAAGAAAGCTCTCAAACTAATAATAATAGATGGGAATTAAAACATATCTGAGGTTTCACTTGACATTCTCAGGAAGCTGCAGAGATGATAAAATACAGAAACAATTTCAATGTTGGGATAGCAGCGTCCATTTGTGGAAAGACAGAATCTATATGTGAATTGCTTATTGATAATGATCTGATCGACCACTCTCGAAAACAACTTGGAATTCTGTTGTCTTAAAAGTCATCTGGGGGAGCAAATGTTATGGCAAAGCCCTGTCGGTAAAAAAGGGAAGTCACCAATGGGGAGTGATGGAACAAATGAGGCTGTAGGAGTGGGATGGAATATTATTATGACATAAGAAAAGGCAAATGTCTTGAATTGGAGCAACATGTATGAGCTGACGTGGAAAGAGGAAACAAGAGGACAAAATGTGCAATGCTGCAATAAAATAATGTAAATGACACAGAAGGCCCCAGACATCAAAAAAAAAGGCAAAGGCTGCTATTGATTCCAGAGGGCAGAATGGGAAATGCCTCCTTCCTCCTGATAGAGAAGGATTGGGACTGAGGAGTAGTAGTAGTAGTAGTAGTAGTAGTAGTAGTAGTAGTAGTAGTAGCAGTAGTAATAGTGGTGGTGGTAGTAGTGATAATAGTAGTAGTAATAATAATAATAGCAGTGATAGTAGTAATAATAGTGATAGTGGTAGTGATAATAGTAGTTGTAATAATAATAGCAGTGATAGTAGTAGTCATAGTGGTAGTGATGGTAGTAGTGATAATAGTAGAAGTAGTAGTAATAATAATAGTAGTGATAGTAGTAGTAATAGTGGTGGTGGTGGTGATAGCTGTAATAATAATAGTAGCAATAGTAGTAGTAATAGTGGTGATGGTAGTAGTGATAATAGTAGTAGTAGTAATAATAATAGTAGTAGTGATAGTAGTAATAATAGTGGTGGTGATGGTGATAGTTGTAATAATAATAGTAGTGATAGTAGTAGTGATAGTAGTAGTGATAATAGTCGTGATAGTAATAGTAATAGTGGTGGTGGTGGTGATAGTAGTAATAATAATAGTAGTGATAGTAGTAGTCATAGTGGTAGTGATAGTAGTAGTGATAATAGTAGTGATAGTAGTAGTAATAGTGGTGGTGGTGGTGATAGTTGTAATAATAATAGTAGTGATAGTAGTAGTCATAGTGGTAGTGATAGTAGTAGTGATAATAGTAGAGATAGTAGTAGTAATAGTGGTGGTGGTGGTGATAGTAGTAATAATAATAGTAGTGATAGTAGTAGTCATAGTGGTAGTGATAGTAGTAGTGATAATAGTAGTGATAGTAGTAGTAATAGTGGTGGTGGTGGTGATAGTTGTAATAATAATAATAGTAGTGATAGTAGTAGTAATAGTAGTGATAGGAATAGTAGTAATAGTCTATATTTACATAATATGTTATATACATAACACTGTATGCTTTCCATTCAATGCTTCATTTGAAAATGATTTTCATATACTGTCACTATTTTGGTTTATTTCACTTAGATTTATTTTTCCTGGTCACAAAAGAAGGTCCTACAGGAGAGAGAACTGGGAAATATCAGTGTAAAAGTCAAAGGCATCAATAAAATCATAACAAAAGAAAATCTGCCTGTTTCCTTCTCACATTTTTATCAAAGATATCCTCAATAATGACTTCCCTTTGTGATGCTTGTAAGAATTCTCATAAAATTGTATAAGGATGAAAAAATCAGGATATGGTCTGTAGTTATTGGTTGTCCTTTTTTGGAGTTAAAGTTTTATATGAACTTCCTCCATTCTTTTCCTATCTCCTCCTCTATGAAATAATTTGTTTTAAAAAAAAATTCCTCAGTGACCTCAATGTGGTGTTGCCTCTATTAGGGATTCCTGGGTTTTTCATTGGTCCAATCCAGCTGCTCTTAAGGTACCATTTTTACTTCCTTATTCAGGAAGTGCCCTGAGGTGTCCGAAGCCAAATGTGGTGGTTCCCCAATAATGAAAGTAGATAGCTTTGAAAACCCGGACAAATTTATTCCATTTTTCATATCTTTGTGGTCCCCTTGCCAGATCCATCCATAAATCCTTTGGGGTTGAAGAGGCTCGTTTTGACATTGCCTCGATCTGTCTTTAACTAATTGTTTTGTTTTCATAGCTTTTCAAAGCTTTTCACTCTTTTATGAGGCAATATTACTCATAACCTTTACCCATCCTCCTCTGCAGTGCTTTGCAAATGAGTTTGTAGTCTAGCCCAGAGTTGTACTTGGCTCCTGTCTCTTTCCTCATCGAGATCAAGTGTTTGCCTTTTGGAGAAGCTTCCTTTTTCTTGCTCTCTGAAAACTCCTACCTGCGTGGCTCTAATCTTTGGAAGGAAACGGTGCTGGTAAAGGTCAATGTCTTTGCCTTTGTCCATTTCCCAATCTTCAGTGTATAAATATCCACTAAATAGGTCAGATTTATGTGACTTCAATGTGTTTTCAGTGTCTTCTCATTGGGAGCCTTTCTTTGGGTTTGAGGTGGGTCCCCACATCCATAATCAATCATATCCTGCCTATTAGATTGGAGCCGATTTCCTTTTTGGGGACATTGTTGTGGCTCAACATTTGCCACTTATGGGGTCTTCTGATTCTTGCGTGTGTTATTCTCTCCATTTCACAGGAGTTGTGATCTGCTCCCAAGGTCCATTCAGTGACCATGGGAGCTTAGGATTTGGAGCTGGATCATCTCATTGACAAATAAGTCAACTGAGGCACCTACCCAGGGTCACAGAGGCCCCTGGAGGCAGCGCTGGACCCATACCACCGCCTTCAAAGTCTAACCCTGTTATTTTACGCAGAAGGAAATTGATCCCCACAAAAGGGAAGAGGCCTGTGACACAGGGCAGAGCTTGAACCCAGGTCCTGATGTTTTTATTATACTCGGCTCTTTGGGAGAGGAGGACATTGGGGTGAACAAACCTGCCCCGCTCAGATTGGGAGCGTTCTGAAGGCGGGGAGCCCTGGTCAGTTGGGGTCTCAGCCACAGGAAGTGATGAAGGACATCCCAGAAGGGGCAGGGACATCCCCCCAGAAGCAGAGCTTGCTCTTTCGGGCCCTGAGTTAGGGAGCAGGGCAGGGCAGGTGTTGGGGGCGGCCAGAGGCCCCTCTTCCTGGGCCGGCTCCAGCCTCCGGCCCTTGGATGACAGGGTCTGGCCCCCAGGAGGTCCGGATCCTGTTCTGGCCCATCCCGCCCAGGCTTGGGCTGGTCCTTCTGCAGAAGCCAGAAGGGGAATCCCCCGCTTTGTTTTCCTACACCACAGGGGCCACTTCCCTATTCTTGAGAAGAGCATACAGGGCAGCCTGGCGGCCTTCCCTTCCCGTTAAGCTTTTCAGATCCTACCAGGAAGTGCTTGAAATAAACATTCTGAGGGGCAGGTGGGAGGGGGGTCAGCTTCCCCACCCCCAGCAGAGCCTGCCTTCCCCATTCAGCACCCATCACCCAGCATACCATAGGCGCTTAATAATTGTCCCAAGCCATCCAAAGAACTCTGTGGTTGGAATCCCAGGCATCGCCCTTCCGGAGCCTCAGTTTCCCCACCTGTGTAATGAGAAGGGAGCCTCTACAATCCCCTCCCACTCAGATTCCATCCAATTACAGAAGAATACACTTCAAATCTTAAGATCCAGCCGATGCTGCAGCCTCCATCTGTTCTCCTGCTCTATCTCCCTTCCTTCCAGTCATGGTCCGGACCTCCCTCCAAGGCCCCCCTTCTCTGCTGCAGCCCCCCCTGAGCTGCCCCCTCCCGTTCTTTCTTCTTGGATCTCTACGAACCCTCCAAGTTCATCCTCTCCCCCTCTCCTGGATGCACAAAGGCCAGCTGGAAAATCAGGCCCCTGACTCCTAGCTCAGAGGGGCTCAAGCGGGTGATGGTCACAAGAGTGTGGATGGAATGGTGTGTGCTCTCTGGGCAAGCTTCATCCGGGACCTCCGCCCCCACCAGAGGTGCTCACTGGGGAGGGGGAGTGCTCCCCACCCCCAAACTGGGAGTCCCTCAGAGGTGGGCGGGGGCTGCTCCTTCTACTTCCTTGGCCAATATATAGAACTCAGGCGCACACATTCTGAAGGCAAATGGACCGTCTCCCTGCACAGCACCAGCAGGCCCAGGAAGGGGAACCTCCTTATCTTCCCCCCTCTCAGATTCCCATCTTTTCTCAAAGGGCCTTTAATCTGGAGCCCCTGGGGGGCTTGAGAACCGCTGGCAGGGGTCCCAAAGCCCAGTGCCCAGGCCAGAAGGAGGAGGGGGTCTGGGGCAGCTGGAGTTGGAGGAGATGTCTCGGGGGTTCTGGAGCTTGGGAGGAGGAGAGGGGGAGGGGAGCTTCCGGATTAGATCTGGAGGGGCATGGAGCCCACGACTGCCCTGAGAGAGGAGCCGCGCTGGGGACTTCTACCCAGGGATCTCTGGGCTTCCTGATGCCCTTGCCCGGGTTACGGCCACTGAGCCGTTGGGGCAGAATCCTGGGCGCTCAATAGTCGGTTAATAGGTACTTGTTGGTTGAATGAATATGGGGAGGAGGCTTGGACGGGGAGCCCGGTTTGACCCCAGCGCCCCTCGGACCAGTTCTTCATCTCGGCAATGGGCGGGCAACGACCTCCGAGGTTTCCAGTTCCAGGACCGGGCTCATTTTATCTTAGAAGTGAGCCCCGGCAGGCAAGTGCACAAGCGGGCTTGTTCTACAAAGAGAGAAACTGAGGCTCAGGGAGACGGGGGGGGGAGAGGGGGTCCCACAGCTAAGAAGTGTCCCGGGAATCCCGTCCATTCCGCCAACGGCCTCTCTGGCTGTGACCGCTGGGCCGGGACCTGCACTGCCCGGAAAAGGAAAGGCCGCTGGGGACAAGCCAGCCACTGGGGTCGTGGGCTGCCCCAAGGGAATGTCGGGAGGAAGGGGGCAGCAGGTGCCCACGGAAGCTGTGCGGAGTTTGTCTGTGGATGGGCAGGAGCTGGGGAGAACACACAGCGGGAGAAGGTGCCCTGAGAAGAGGGAGAGGCGGGCGTGTGGGCAGGAGGCGGGAGCAAGCTGCCCAGGGTCTGCACTCAGGGCTGACTACTAGGGGTGGGGGAGGGTCCTAGAGGAGGACAAGGAGGAGGAGGAAGAGGAGAAAGATGAAGGGGAAGAGAGGAGAGGAGGAGGAAGAGGAGGAGGAGGAGGAAGGGGAAGAGGAGGAGGGAGAGAGAATCAGGAAAGGAGAAGGGGGCACTGCTGCTGCCAGTTGGGAGGAGGGGGCCTGGGGGGAGCCTCTCCCCTGCAGCCAGTTGCATCTGTCTGAGTCTCATTTCCCCCATGAGCCTCAGGACTGGGAACTCACCCTTATGAAGCCCAAAGCCTGAGCCGGTGCTGGGGAGAGGCGGGATTGAGTGGGAAGTCTTGCCCCCCACACCCCCAGGACTAGCAGGGAATTCAGGCCATGAGGTGAGGGGATGAAAGCCAGAGGGGGGTCCGGGAGCAGGACATCAATCAGGGAAGGCTTCCCGGAGAAGGCAGCCTGTGAGGTAGACCACAAGGAGGGAGCCAGGGTGGGGTCTGGGGCACAAGACAGGGGGGGCACCCCCCGGGGACAGGTCGGGACCCCCTGGCCACAGCACGGGAAGGACAGATGGCCGGGGCGGCTCTGGCCGCCTCTCTCGGACGGCCCCCAGTGCCGGGCAGGACGAGTTGGAAGTTTTCCTGGGAGGCGATAAATCTCCGAGGGCAGCGGGCAGAAGAATGCCCCCCGCTAAGCACTGGGCAAATGTTAAAGCCCTGTGTAAATGTCACCCTTATCGTCCCTGTCATCGCCAGCCTTTTGTCCCATTCATCCCGGCTTTCCTGGGCCGCGGGACCGCACGGGCAGGTGTGCGACGGGTGGGTGAGGGGGCCGCTGCGGGGCTTCGGGCTGGCCTCAGTTTCCCCATCTGTAAAGTCTCTAAATGCTCTGCAGACCGCCTCCTCTGCCTCCGGCCTGGCCACGCAGACTTTCCTCCCCATGGGGAGCCTGGAACATGTGGGGCACGGGGCCGGAGGTTAGGCTCAGGGCCTTGGAGAGAAATGGCCCCCCTCCCCTGTACAGAAGCCCCGGACCCCGCTCCTGGGCCATTGCTCGAACACTTCCGGGGACAGCGAGCTCACCACCTCTCCCGCCCAGACACAGGACCCCAGTTTGGGGGAAGCCCCCTTCCCCAGCACCCGCCGAAGCCCCCGGGGGCTTTCTCTTATCACAAAAAGTCAGGCCCCGTCCACCTACCCAGCAGCCTCGTAGGCTGGCGTATGTCACATTGCGCAGCCATAGCCCCCCACCTGTCTTAGACAGGAAAGAAGGAAAGCCTCTTCTCTGACCCAGATTAGTCACTGCAATGACAAAACCTTGGCTCGGGGACTCTTTTCATTGACATTTCAATGTTTTATTTTTAAAAGGTCATAATTCAATTAAAATGGAGTCAATTAAATGCCTCATATCCCTCCCCACTCCCCTTCCCTGGGAAAGCCAAGCTGCAGAGAACTCCCTGTCCTGCGGGAGCTCACCACCCAGGGGGTGCTTTGGCCCAAGCCCAGGCCAGGGTGGGCCGGGGGGGGGAGGGGGGGAGATGGAGCCAAGGGGAGAGCCGAAGTAAAGGAGGGGGAGGGGTGGGTGGAGCGCTGGGCCTGAATTCAAATCCAGCCTCAAACACCCGGCAGTCTCTTCACTTCTGTGGGCCTCAGTTTCCCCATCTGCACAATGGGGACAGTAACAGAACTTCAGGATCAAATAAGATTTTGGGAGAAGCACTCAGTCTGTTGCCCGGCATACAATGGGTGCTTAATAAATGCTTATTTTCTCCCCTTCCCTCTGGACCTCTCAGCTTAGTCAGTGAGGGAGACTCTGGCAGACTGCTGGGAGGAGGGGTCCTGGGAAGCTGGACAGAGTTGGACTGGAAGCAATCAGTAAGTTAATGAACAAATATTTCCTGAGCGTCTTCTCCAGCCAGGCCCCGGGCCAGGTCCTGGTCACACAGAGGGAAAGGAGGCGGCCCTGCCCTCCGGGAGCCCTGGGAGAGGGCAGTCACAGGTGGTGGCGGCCGCTCTGTTTGCCCCACTCTGACTTGGGGCCTTTCTTTCCTGGTTCTCTGTGATGGAAGGGAGGAGCCGGCCCCCCGCAGCCCCTCTGGGCCGCCTCTTGCAGCTCCCTGGCCTGGGCAGGCTGAAATGCCCCCTGCGGCCACAAAGGACAGCTGACCCCTTTCTCTTTCCTGCCTTCCGGGCCCCCTTTGTAAAGTGATGGGGAAGGGCCCCCCTCATTGGATGAAGACAACCAGCTCCTCCCGAGCTCTTCCCCTGGGCACAAGCTGCCCACTCCCCCACTCAGTCTTCTGGGGACCCCCATAGTCTACATGAGGAAATAGGCCCAGAGTGCCGGGGCCCCCCACTATCACTCCAGAAGCCGCCGGCTGGGGGCCGGGGACGCCTGCAGGAGGTCCCAGCCGCGGATGGCCATAGGAGGCCTGCTGGGCGCCAGCAGCGAGACTCGGACAGAGGACACGCGTGCCCCTCTGTTTGCGCAAGGCTGTTTCTTAGCCTGGCGAGACTTCCAGAATTGCACCACGGCGCCCTTCACCCTCAGCTTCTGGGATCAAACTGACTTATGGTCTCCAGACCCCCTTCTCGCCTCCCACCTCCCCTGGCAAGAGCTCCAGCCTGCGGCCGGCCCCCTGGCTGGGGGCTCTGGCCTGTTCTCTCCCTTCTCCAGGCTGGGCTGGATTTCCCCCTTCCAAGAGATTAAGAGAAAGTGAGTCTGAGACCGAGCCAGCTCCCTTCCCTGCCTCTCCCCCCCCCTCTCTGTCCACCTCCTGCCCCTCCCCCTTCCTTTTCCTCTCCTCTCCCCCCCCTCTTTCATCTTTCCCTTCATCTCCATCTCTCACTCTCAGCCACACCCAGTCTCTCTCTCAGGGTGGAACAAGACTGGTTTTACAGAATTCTCTCTCTCCTCTCTCTCTCTCTCTCTCTCTCTCTCTCTCTCTCTCTCTCTCTCTCTCTCTCTCTCTCTCTCTCTCTCTTTCTGTGTATGCGTCTCTCTCTCTCCTCATATATATATATATATATATATATATATATATATATATATATGTCTCCCCTTTGTCTCTCTCTTTTCTTTGTCTCTCTCTGTTTCTCTGTCTCTGTCTCTATATTCCTTTTCCCTTTTCCCCTCCATTTCACTTTCTCTTTCTTCCTTTCCTTATCTCTCTCTTTCTCTCTCTCTCTCCATATATAATCACATATATATCCCCTTTGTCTCTGTCTCTATCTTCTTCCCTTTCTCATCCATCTCCCTTCCTCTTTCTTTCCTTATCTTTCTCTGTTTCTTTGCATATATATATATATATATATATATATATATATATAACCCTTTTGTCTCTGTATCTTCCTTTTCCCTTTTTCTTTCTCGATCTCCCTTTCTCTTTCTTCCTCTTCTTATCTCCCTCTCTCTCTTTCTGTCTATCCCCTTCCCTTCTCTCCTCTCTCTTTGTCTCCTGGACAGTTGTTCCCTGAAGTGGGGGTGGAGGCGGGGGGGGGGGGGGAAGAAATAGGGGACTTTCCTCCTTTACAATTTCTGCCTCCAGAATTTGAAGTCGGTAAGAAATTGGCTTAAGCCAATCCTTTGATACAAAACTCTTCTCTTTCTGAAGTTACAAACCAGACTGTTGTGGCTGTTCCTGGCTCGGCGCTCACTCCGGCCCCGTGCACAGGTGTCTTGGGCCTGGGAGCCAGGCTGGGCCCTCCTTAGAAGCCTGCGCCTGAGTCTTTGGTCTGGACCTTTGACAGCCTGAAAGGGAAAGTGCGTGGGGTCCTTGCCCCTTACTGAAGGGCTCCCTGCCCTGTCCCATGAGGGTACCCCAGACCCAAATCACCCTCTCAGTTCAAGAAGGGAGTCCCTAAAAGGACAAAGCTGTGTGGGCCATCAGACCCCATGGTGACCTGATACCTAACTCGGTATCTCAGATTCAGAACTTTTCCTCATAAGCTTTGGAAACCCCATGTGACAAACTGAGAAAATAATATTTGCTTGTCAGGAGGTGAGAGGGGAGGGTGGGAAACGGAGGAGCTAATTATGGCAAATTGGAAGGCAGGGCTCTGGGGATGCTAATTTTCAATGTGGAGTTTGGTTTCAGCTCAACGTCAGAGGTCCCGTGGCCTAGGGATCGGGAGGTCTGGGTTCCGGAAGATGCAGATGGGACACAGCAGTCTCTCTGGGCCTCAGTCTTTCTATCTGTGTTATGGGGACATAGGTGACAGCTCCCACCCTGTGTCACAGGGATGGCACGAGGAAGGGTGAGATCACACAGGAAAGAGAGTGGGAGCTTGGGAAAAGAGGCAGTTTGTAAATACAAAGGCACCTATTATTATTCCTGGTTATTATTGTCATTAGCTGCTATGAATAGTAACAAAACCATAATAACCCTCCTGACTCTTTGCCCTGCCCTGCCCTGCCCTGCTGGGGAGTCCAGGTGGAACCTAGAACTATAGGAGCCCTTGAGGAGGGCTCCTCGGGCCCCCTGGGCCCCTCGTTTTAGATGAGCACTCCTGGAAGAACCCAGAGCTCCACTTTTTCTAGGACTTCCCAACACATAGTCAGCGCTTCTCAGATCTGAGATTATTGATTGTTCCAGTTGTGAAAACTTGTCCTTTTGAGCCTGGGGAAAGGATGGGAGGGAAGGGTCTTGCTCTGGCCAAGGAACCAGGAATTACTGCCAGGGAGGACGGAGTTCCAGGATGTTTAGGCTGGGACCCTTCTCCGGGTGCTCTGCCTCCTCAGGCCTGAGTGCTCCTTACAGCCGGCACCCGAAGGAGCCATCTTGCCCTTCCTGCCCTAGTGAGGGAGGGAAAGCTGATGCTCCCTTTCACCTGGGGCCCTGGCCCTTCTCCTTGGTGCTCAGGCTGCTGGTGTTGGGGGCCATGGCACGAGGAGGAGGGGGCAGAGTGGGTCCCGGGTCCCACTTCTCTGTGGCAGTGCTGAGCACAAGGGTAATCGTCCCCATGGGACAGAGAGGGGAAACTGAGGCTGAGTGGTGAAACCAGAGATCCTCATTTTTCAGGGAGGGAAACTGAGGCCCAGAGACAGAAACTGACATATTCAAAGCTGCTCCGTGATTTTGGGGTGAGACTTTTCATAATTTGCCTTCTAGGATAAATGTGGCGATGGGAGTTAGCTCCCCGTGTCCCTCCCCATCATGGAGGAGGCTCAGAGCTCTCTCCCCTGGGGGTGGAGCGTCTCCTGAATGTCAGCTGTAGACTTGGAAGAGCCCCCTTGGGCCGGCCTTTGTCTCCCCTGCCCTCGGGGGCTGCCCCCCACTCTCTGAGAATGTAGAAGCTGGAGGGGCTGGAGTGTCAGAGGGCGGGGGGCATTGTCACCCATCTTTATGGCCCCCGAGCCAGTGGCAGTAGTAGGTGCCTAATGTTTGCTGAAAGGATGGATGTTGATGGTTCTGGCGGCCCTAATCCACGTGGGGAAATGGAGGCCCGGAGTGGCAGCGTGGGGCTCAGTTGTCCCGCCTGGAAAGGGATGACTCTGTGCCAGCCGGGGGCCCTCCCAGCCCTGACGCTGGGGTTTTAATACCAGTTCACCCAGGCCGTGTGGGGATTAGTGATGGAGCCCCATGCCCTTGCAGGGGCTGCCGAGGGAACTATGGGATCGTGTCTGGGAAAGGCCAGGTCCCCAAGGATGGAGGAAAGCTTCCGTGACTCACCCACCTTCCCAAGGGCGGCAACAGGGCTACACGAAACTTGGACGGTGGCCAGCGTCGCCGTGACCCGGCGAGGCGGACCGCGTGTGCAGGCCTGTCGGGACCCAGCCGGGCGTTCCCCGGCCAACCGGAAGCCCGAGCCCGGCCTTGCCCAGCTGCCTGGCCCGGGCGCCCGCAGAGATGCCAGCCTGGGAGGACAGGGGGAGAGGGCTGGGGCTGGACCGCACTGGGGCCCCGCCTCTGCATCCTCCATCGCCCTGGACCCGGAACTTCGCCTCCCAGTTTGCTAGAGGGCTTGCACCCAGGACCTCCTCATCATGTAGAGCTGGGGAAACTGAGGCTCAGGGAGGGGGAGGGAGCACCCTAAGGCAAAGCCCCCCTTTCCTGGTGGCTCTGAGATGTGGGTAGTTCAGGAGCCGCTCTCCCAGCCGGGATGCAGCCCCCGCCCCCCCTGCACCCCAATGTCTGTCTGGAGAAGCCGGTCCTGAGCTCGCCCTCCCCAGGGAGGGAGGGGCCGAGGTGCTCCTGGGCCCGGAGGGGGAAGGGCAGAAAGCAGGGGGATGGATGAGGAGGGGGGGAGGGAGGGAGGGGCGGGAGGGAGGGAGCCCTGGAGGAGACCCTCCCGGAGAGGAGGGGCCGGGGACTGAACTTGCGGGTCGGAGCCCGGAACAAGCAGCCACCCCGGCAGGGGGGGGTCTCAGGCAAGCTGAGGCGGGGGCGCAGGGACCCCCGGAGGAGGTAGAAAAGACTGGAGGGCCTGGGGTGGCCCCGGGCAACGGGGAGCCGCGCACAGGCGGTGGGGACCGATGACAGCGAAGGGGCCAGTTCTGGGCCCCCCAGGAGATGCTTTTGCTTCTGGGGCCACGGTCCCTCGGGGAACTTGGGGGGCTTTCCCTCCCGGGGGGCGGGGCCACGGACCCGCGGGGGGCGGGGCAGGACGCCCTCAGTCAGCAGTGACGGGCAGCCCGTCAGGCAGGTTTGTGGGGCAGGGCCGGGCAGGAGCCCGAGGGAGCGAGCCCTCCGCGGCCCAGATGCGGCTCCCTTCCCCTCCCCCCTCGGGCCGGCCCTCCCAGCTGGGGGAGAGGAGGGGCAGCCCGGGCCTCGCACAGCGCCCGGGACCCCACGTACCCAGAGACACCCGGACCGGGCTCGAGCGCCCGGGGCGCCCCCCGCTCTGTCTTCGGTTCTTTTTAAATTTTTATTTTATTTGAAAAAATAAGAGTAAAAAAAAACCCAGAAAAGAAATACAAAACAAAATAATGGAAAACCAAAGAGATCCCGGTCCTGTGTCCAGCAGAACATGGGGAGGATTCAAAATCTAGGACCATTTACCAGATCCAGAAAGTGTGCGTGCTCAGAGAAGAACTGTATGCTCGGGCGTCCGCCCTCCCACGGCCTCGCAGGCGGCTCTTTGGCTCTCCTGGGCCCCCCTCTCTCCTTCCTTTTTATCGCAAGCTTCTTTTTAACCCACCTCGCTTAGTGCGGCCTGTCGGGAGAGAAAAGTCAGAGCCAAAGGGAAAACCCTCGGGGGGGAGAAAAGTGAGCGGCTCCGGCTGGTCTGCATCAGCCTCCTGGCGCGCTCCGGACGAGCGGCTCCCGTCCATCTCTCGGGACCGCTGTGGATCACGGAACCGCCGAGCAGAACCGAGCCTTCGAACCGCCGCGCACTCTCGCTGTTGCCGGGGCAGCGTGCTCCTGGTTCTGCTCCGTCACCCGGCATCTCTCTTGTAGCTCTTTCCAGGCCTTTCTAAACCAGCTTGTTCGTTTTTCATAGAACAATAATATTCCCTACTTCCGTGCACTGCAACGTTCAGCCATCCCCCAGTTGATGGACATCCTCCTTTTCCATTTCTTTGCTACCCCCTCTCCCTGTCTCTTCTTGGTCTCCCTGTTTATCTCTGTCTCTGTCTGTCTCTCTGTTTATCTCTGTCTCTGTCTCTCTATGTCTCTGTCTCTGTCTCTCTGTGTCTCTGTCTCCATCTGTCTCTCTCTGTCTCTGTTTATCTCTGTCTCTGTCTCTCTGTTTATCTTTGTCTCTGTCTCTCTGTGTCTCTGTCTCCATCTGTCTCTCTCTGTCTCTGTTTATCTCTGTCTCTGTCTCTCTGTTTATCTCTGTCTCTGTCTCTCTATGTCTCTGTCTCTGTCTCTCTGTGTCTCTGTCTCCATCTGTCTCTCTGTCTGTCTCTCTGTTTATCTCTGTCTCTGTCTGTCTCTCTGTTTATCTTTGTCTCTGTCTCTCTGTGTCTTTGTCTCTGTCTCTCTCCTTCTCTCCAGTCTCTTCTCACTGAGCTGGCCGTTGCTGGAAGGACTGAGGGTAACTTCCTCCAGACTCTCAGTAATTGGGCGGCTCTGGTCCAGTCACTTTGCTCTTTTGTCTCAACGTCCTTGTCTGCAAAATGTGAACAAAACCAGCCCCCCCTTTTCCTGCCCTGGGGGGGAGGGGAAGCACTGCCAGCCCCTAAGATGCTGCGGAGTGCCCGTGACCACCTCCCTGGGCTCCTGGCAATGCCACCCGCTCGCAGAGCTCTCTCCCACTTGGCATCATGTGCCTTCATCAAGCCACTCAGGGCAGCCCATGCTCGAAGCCCCAGACCACCCCACCCGAGACCTCACCCAGCTGGGTTTTGCTCTGGCCACAGGTGCAGCCCCGGCTCCTCCCTTGGGATGGCGCCCAGAGTGGGCAGGGGCTCTCGGGGACTCTCCGGCCTGGCCAGGTGCACCCCCATATGCTCCCTCATCCTTACCTGGGATATTCCCTCACAGCTTCACACTTAGACACACACTCACTCACACCTTAACACCTGCACTGGGCCGTCCCCCACTCAAATATAGTCAGTCAACAAACCAGCCTTCAGTGTGGTACTGTCTGCAAGCCCGAGGAAGACAAGGGGGTGTGAGGACAAAAGTCCCCTGCTGTGAGCCAGCCCAGCGCCACTGAGAGGGAGTTACAAAACACAAGGGAAACTTAGGGAGGCTGGGGGGGGTCTCTCCCAGCTCTGCCATCCCCTGTTCTAGGCTCCCTCCCAGCTTTGCCATCCCCTGTTCTAGGCTCCCTCCCAGCTTTGCCATCCCCTGTTCTAAGCTCCCTCCCAGCTCTGCCATCCCCTGTTCTAGGCTCCCTCCCAGCTTTGCCATCCCCTGTTCTAGGCTCCCTCCCAGCTCTGATATCCCATGTTCTAAGCTCCCTCCCAGCTCTGCCATCCCCTGTTCTAGGCTCCCTCCCAGCCCTGACATCCCCTGTTCTAGGCTCCCTCCCAGCCCTGCCATCCCCTGTTCTAGGCTCCCTCCCAGCCCTGACATCCCCTGTTCTAGGCTCCCTCCCAGCCCTGCCATCCCCTGTTCTAGGCTCCCTCCCAGCCCTGCCATCCCCTGTTCTAGGCTCCCTCCCAGCTCTGACATCCCCTGTTCTAGGCTCCCTCCCAGCCCTGACATCCCCTGTTCTAGGCTCCCTCCCAGCTCTGACATCCCCTGTTCTAGGCTCCCTCCCAGCTCTGACATCCCCAGCTCTGAAGGGGTGGGTGATGTGGGGGCAGGTTCTATGAGCTCTTGAGTCCCCTTGCCTGAGCACTGGATGGGGCAGCCTAGAACAGAGCCTAGAACAGCTGGGCCCGAGTGGAGGCCTTTTCTTCCCCCTCTGCGTGAGAACTGGCACCTGCGGCCTGGGCTCCTGCCCGATTTTCCATTGTTTGACTTTCCAGCGGCTCCAGGTGTTGTCCTGAGACCAGGTGAGGGCCAGGCGTGGGAAGCTAAGGGCAGACCCAGGTCACGTACCCACGTCACCAGGAGAGGTCCAAAGGGGCTGGGGGAGGGGCCGGCTTTGCAGGCAGCATTCCAGGGTGGCCCCGCCCCCTCCTCCCTTTGGGGACCACAGGGACACCCTTTAGTTCTCCAGCCTCACTCACTCGAGCAGCAGGGCTCCATTCCCATGACCCACCATTAGCACTTTGGAGGGAGTCACCACCTGGGTCCTGCCCTCAGGGGCCCCCAGTCTGGGACAGAGGAGGAGTGGCCTTGGTTTTAGGGGACCACCCATTTTGGGGGGCAGAGTTGGAGCAGCACTAGGCCCTGCCCTCAGGGGCCCCAGTCTGGGGGGGCAGATGGACAGGTGGACACATAGCATGGGCCAGGTAGAGCCTCCCCAGGGGCTCCATCTCTCCAGTCTGGGGATATCAGAGGAATGAATCAGGAGGGAAAGCTGGGGCAGGAAGGGTGGGCTTCCTGGAAGGGGAGGCTCTGGACCTAAGGTTGATGGGATGGTCTGGACCAAAGATGCCCCATGACCCCCAGGAGCCTGACATCAGGTTGGGGGGGTGCCCCAGGGTTCCCTCCTCCCAGGTGACAAGGACCTGCCTGGCCTGGCCGGAGGTCAGAGGTCACTGGCTTCTTTGTGCGCTCGGAAGCTGCGGCCTAGGCCTCGGAGGCTGAAGCAGCTGGAGCCGGTGCTCCGGGCGGGGACCCCAGGAGCAGCTGGGGGGGAATCCCCCTGACAGCCGCCCTCGGCCTCAGCCCCCGGCACCTCCCTACTTGTGCCCACAGGTGGGATGATGGAGGGGAGAGCCCCTGCTTACGGGGAAGGAAACCATTCTAGTGGCTCTTGGGAGCTTCGTTCTGGGGGGACCTCGAGCAAGCCCCGCCCCGGGTCTGGGGCTCAGTTTCCTCCCCTGAGAAATAAAGGCCGTGCAGAGATTGTGAGTGAGTGTGCCCTGTGACCCGGCAGGCCCGATGACCCCCAAGGACCTTTCCCCTCGGATGTCCTAGGAACTTGCATGAACTCCGAAGGGCTTCCACGGAGCCTGGGGAGGGGCCGGCGCTAGGGAGGGGCCAGCCTCCACGGGGCCCTTTGGAGATAGCGGCTGGAAAGACAAACAGCTTGGCTCACTGGGCCTGGCTCCAGCAGCCGAGGTCAAGGCCGCAGGGCCGCGGGTGGAGAGCTCGCTCTGGGGCTCTGGCTGGGGGAGGGGCTCCCAGGAGCAGGGCCCCCAGCCCCCTTCCCAGCAGGTCCTGGCTCCTCTGGCCGCCCCGGGGGGGGGGGCAACAGGGGATAACCCCCTCCATAAGGGAGTCTGGAGAAGGCCACATGGAAAGCCGAGGGACGGCTTCACAGAGGGGCCCACGAGGCGGCCAGCACGGGGACATTCGGGGCTCCAGCTCTCCTCTCATTGGCTGTCCACTCCGTCCATACATGTCTTTTCCATGACTCAGTCGTCTGCCCCCATCCTTCCTCCTTCCATCCATCATGTGAGCATTTATCCATCTATCCTCCATGCGTCCATCCCTCCATTTGTCTCCCCACTCGTCCTCTGTTCATCCATCCATCACTCATCCATCCGCGCCTACCTCCCCTGGTGCCGTCCATCAATCTCCCTATCCGTTTTACCAAGTCCGTCCCATGTGTCTGTTCTCCCGCCCTCCCTCCCACCCACTTACCACGGACATCCCTTTCATTTGTTCACGCTTCAACTCCCTCCTCCGTCCATCCATCCAACGTCCGCCGGCCATGAAGCTAACCCACAAAAGTTTCCTGGGAGTCTCTGTGTTTGCAGGATGATTCCAGCCCCCGGGGGTCCAGGAGCAGTGGCAGCCCCCCAGATAGAGGAGGGACCCCAAGCCGCCTTCTGGTCCCAGCTCTGAGGACTGAGATCCCGAGACTTCTCCTCTGCCCTTGCCGGACCTCCTCTGGGGATCACCGAGTCAGAGGAGGAGCACCTGCGCCCGAAGATCCCCACATTGTACAGTCACAGAGCGGGACGAGCCCTTATCTCTGGGTTCTGAGCATTGCCTCCTTCCACAAAGAATCCTGGGGCCTGGATGAGATCCCCATCTCTGCGCTGCTCCCCCAGTGAAGAGTGAGGGGCTCGTGCTCCATGGCTGTCACCCTTGTCAGCTCTGGGGCTCTGGAGTTTGGAGACAGAGCCCATCAGGAGGCCGCTCTCTGAGCTTTCTGCCAATCCAATTCACAAGGGGTCATCCTCCCAGGGCCTTCTGGGAGAGGGAGCAAATGGGGAGAGATGCTGCCGTATCCCGGTCCTGGGGGCCGTGTCTCAGTCCTGGGGGCCGTGTCTCAGTCCTGGGGGCCGTGTCTCGGTCCTAAGGGCCGTGTCTCAGTCCTGGGGGCTGTGTCTCAGTCCTGGGGGCCGTGTCTCAGTCCTGGGGGCCGTGTCTCAGTCCTAAGGGCCGTGTCTCAGTCCTGGGGGCCGTGTCTCAGTCCTGGGGGCCGTATCCCGGTCCTGGGGGCCGTGTCTCAGTCCTGGGGGCCGTGTCTCAGTCCTGAGGGCCGTGTCTCAGTCCTGGGGGCCGTGTCTCAGTCCTGGGGGCCGTGTCTCAATCCTGGGGGCCGTGTCTCAGTTCTAAGGGCCGTGTCTCAGTCCTGGGGGCCGTGTCTCAGTCCTGGGGGCCGTGTCTCAGTCCTGGGGGCCGTGTCTCAGTCCTGGGGGCCGTGTCTCAGTCCTGGGGGCCGTGTCTCAGTCCTAAGGGCCGTGTCTCAGTCCTGGGGGCCGTGTCTCAGTCCTAAGGGCCGTGTCTCAGTCCTGGGGGCCGTGTCTCGGTCCTGAGGGGTGCATCACAATCTTGGGGGCCGTGTCTCAGTCCTGGGGGCCGTGTCTCAGTCCTGGGGGCCGTGTCTCAGTCCTGGGGGCCGTGTCTCGGTCCTGAGGGGTGCATCACAATCTTGGGGGCCGTGTCTCAGTCCTGGGGGCCGTGTCTCAGTCCTGGGGGCCGTGTCTCAGTCCTGGGGGCCGTGTCTCAGTCCTGGGGGCTGTGTCTCAGTCCTGGGGGCCGTGTCTCAGTCCTGGGGGCCGTGTCTCAGTCCTGAGGGCCGTGTCTCAGTCCTGGGGGCCGTGTCTCAGTCCTGGGGGCCGTGTCTCAGTCCTGGGGGCCGTGTCTCGGTCCTGGGGGCCGTGTCTCGGTCCTGGGGGCCGTGTCTCAGTCCTGGGGGGTGCATCACAATCTTGGGGGCCATATCCCGGTCCCGGGGCAGGCTGGGTCACAAGGGAAAGGCTTGAGAAGCATGAATCTCAAAAGCAGATGCAGGAGGCTGTGCAGGTGGGATGGTTACCCAGTCTGTGGGGACCTCCACATCTGGGTGCGGGTGAGGGGGCTGTGCCTGAGTTGAGGGAGCTGGAGAGGTGTGGGCTACGGTAAAGGGGAGGGCAGCGGGCTGCTGCGTGGGCCTGAGTGACCCTGGGGACGGCGGCCCCCCCCGTGAAGTGGCCCTGAGCCCCTGCCCCTGGAAGCTCTTCTCCCTGAGATGGGAGGCCCAGCAGAACTAGGCGAACCCTGATCCAGAAGCAAGCTCTCGGGGTGCGGCAGGCTGGGGCCCCAGCTGGAGGGGTGGGGCCGGGGAGGCTCTCTCAGACTCTCAGGGGAGCCCCGGGAGAGTGGAGGGAAACCACAGCCTCAGCTGCAGGCTCCGAGCCCCCCTGGCCCTGCGGGGGCGGAAAGCCAGGCACCCCAGGCCCGGCTACCCCTACTGCCCACCGGGCCCACGCAGGCCTCCCAGCGAGTCCCCTCCCGGGCCGGGGGGCCTCAGAGAGAGGGGCTGCGGGCGGGGACAGGGCAGAGAAGCCCGGCTGCCAGGAAGGGCTCAAGATGAATAATTTAGACCCCGGAGAAGGATCGATGCGATTCATTTGTTATGTCCACAGGACCTGCTCCCAGCCTCCAGAGCGAAGATGTGAAATATTGAAGCAACAATTTAAAAGGAAAAGCGTTTATAGGGATTAAGGAAAGCTGATTGATTCTGTCCCGGGGTTAAGAAGAATGAATAATCTCAGAATAAATTTAGGACTGGGAAGTCATTTCTAGATGAAGCCTAGAAATTATTTCTCTCTCTCTCTCTCTCTTTCTCTCTCTCTCCTCTCTCTCTCTCTCTCTCTCTCTCTCTCTCTCTCTCTCTCTCTCTCTCTCTCTCTCTCTCTCTCTCTCTCTGTCTCTCTCTGTTTCTCTGTCTGTCTGTCTGTCTCTGTCTGTCTGTCTCTTTCTCTCTCTCTCTCTCTCTCTCTCTCTCTCTCTCTCTCTCTCTCTGTCTCTCTCTGTCTCTTTCTCTCTCTCTGTCTCTCTCTGTTTCTCTGTCTGTCTGTCTGTCTCTGTCTCTCTGTCTCTTTCTCTCTCTCTCTCTCTCTCTCTCTCTCTCTCTCTCTGTCTCTCTCTGTTTCTCTGTCTGTCTGTCTGTCTCTGTCTCTCTGTCTCTTTCTCTCTCTCTCTCTCTCTCTCTCTCTCTCTCTCTCTCTCTCTCTCTCTCTGTCTCTCTCTGTCTCTTTCTCTCTCTCTGTCTCTCTCTGTTTCTCTGTCTGTCTGTCTCTGTCTCTGTCTCTCTCTGTCTCTGTTTCTCTGTCTGTCTGTCTGTCTCTCTCTCTATCTCTCTGTTTTTTCTGTTTTTCTTCTTCCCATTCCCTTCCTTTCCTCTATGATCTTCCTCCTCCTCCTTCTTCCTTCTTCTCCTTTTCTTTTTTTTGTCTCTTCTTTTCTCTTCTCTCTTTCTTTCTTGCCTTTCCTCCCTCCCTCCCTCCTTCCTTCCTTCTTTCTTCCTTCCTTCCATTTTTCCTTCTTCCTTCCTTCTTCCTCCCTTCCATTTTTCCTTCTTCCTTCCTTCTTCCTTCCTTCCTTCCTTCCTTCCTTCCTTCCTTCCTTCCTTCCTTCCTTCCTTCCTTCCTTCCTTCCTTCCTTCCTTCCTTCCTTCCTTCCTTGCTTCCTTCCTTTCTCTTTCCTTTCCTTCCTCCTTTCCTCTCTTCTCCCTTCCCTTCCTGTATGATCTAGCCCTGTACTCTGTTCCATTGTGGGAAGAAAAAACCTGGTTTTTGTCCAAAGGAACAGTCACTCAGCAGGACTGGGCATGATCTAGGGCTGGTCAAGAGATTCCTGCTCATAAGGGCTGGCGGATTCCGAGAAGTCAGCAGTCCAATAGTCAGGAAGGAGTCCTCAGGGAAGTAGGATCTCTGACCTTACATTATGACTAGGAGTTGGAGAAAGGGATGGGAGCTTGGGGGATGGGGTCGGGATGTGGGATGATGGTGCTCTAGGTGAGCAAAGGCCTGGAGGTGGGAAGAGAACTGGCTGGACACTCTCAATAAGAGCTGGTTAATTTTTTTAAAGTTTTTTTTTTTTTTTGCTGAGACAATTGGGGTTAAATGACTTGCCCAGGGTCTCACAGCCAGGAAGTGTTAAATATCTGAGGCCAAATTTGAACTCGGATCCTCCTGACTTCAGGGAGAGTGCTCTATTCACTGCCCCACCCAGCTGCTCCAGAACTGGCTATTTTTAAGGAAGAACTGGGCACCAAGTTTAGAAAGCTAGATAGGGTTCACGCTGGCGTGTTATCCCCCATCATTCTCGGGGGCTCTGACAGCTGGGGAAGGAAGGAGCAGAATGCCATAGATACCCTGGAGAGCCAAGACCCGTCCACACGAGAGCCCCCCACCAATTAGTCATTTAGACGATCAGCCGGGGCTCCTTCCTTCCTTAAGCCCATGTCTTGAGCCTTCCTTCTTGGACTAAAAATATGTGCGTCCGGAAGCACCGGTTCTTCTGCTCAGATGGTCAGCCGAGCCTCAGCTCGGGCCGACGCAGGCTCAGAGTCCGGCCAGTCCCCTTTTACAGGGGAAGCAGCCGAGTCTCAGCAGAAGGAGCCCCAGTACGTGTGAGCCGACCTGCCCGGAGGAAGAGGACCCGGCTGCTCTGTGCCCACAGAGCCAGGGCTTGGGGGCTACTTCTGCACATGGCTGGCCGTGGGTGCCCTCGGCCCTTGCATCAGAGAGCATCCGCAGAGCACTCTAAGGCTTGGGGAGGACTCTACAAATATTATCTCCTGGGATCCTCGCCACAACCGGAAGGGCTGGATGTCGATACGCTCTCCATGTTACAGATGGGGAAACTGAGGCAAAAGCTAAGTGACGTATCCAGACACACAGAGAGGCAAGTGGATTTGAACACAGGCCCTCCAGATGGCACCCCTGAGGGAAAGAGGGGCTTTTCTATGGCTCCCCCTCCTCTTCAGTGTTTGTCTACTTTTTCTCTCCAGTCACCATCCCCTGCTCTGAAAGGCTGCCAAATGTGAACATTTATTTAGCGCCTGTTATACCCAGAGCCCTGAATGAGGCTGGGGATACAGGTTCAGCTAGGATACCATCATCGCTCTCATGGGACTTATGGGGAACCAAAAGCACGTGCTGGAGAAGGCAGATAGACGGGAGATGCTCAGCGGAGAGATCCCACGATTTGTTCTGGGAGGCAGAGAAGAAGCAGGCTTCATGGAGGCCTTCCTGGAGGAAGAGGCCGCTGGCAGGGACAGCGAGGCAGGGGCGGGCTCCAGGAGGGGAGTAGCCGCTGGGGTCCCCAAGACAGGGATGTGGAAGGGACGGGAGGGTGGAAAGACAGACTGTTACCTCCCGCAGGGTCAACCAATCAATGGACGTTTATTAAGCCCCTGAGCTAAGTTTGAGGCTAGAAAAAGAGGCAAATGCTCCTTGCACGCTGAGACGGAGGTGAGGGGCACAGGGAAGGCCCTTCTTCTCCAAAGGCTGGAGGTGGGCAGCAGCAGCAGGTGAAAGTCTCCCCGTCCCCACCAACTTTCCCCCTCTTTCCTCAGAGGGTGGCGCAGGAGGAGAGAAGCTGGGAAGATGGTTGCCCCTCTGCAGGGTCGCCCCAGCTGGGAGTCGGGCTGGAGCGGGCGCTGGAAGATGCCTTGGGCTGGTCCGGGGCACATGGAAGAGGGCCAGCCCTTGTCTGCTCCCTCGGAGCCGCGCTGGGCCCGGCAGAAGGCAGCCGGCCCGAGGCCATGGGGAAGGGTTGGAGGGCCGAGGCAGGGGCCTTTGTATCTGCCCCCAAGAACTAGGGTTCATGTGGAGGAAACACTCATTGATTGGTTGGGAGGCTTGCCATCGGCTCTCTTGACCCCCAATCGATGGATGGGTCCGTTCTGGATCTGCTTGTGTCTTTGCCCACTGTGCCACCCAGGATAGTGGGAGGGGAGGGAAGGGAGGGAAGAAGCAGGGGGACCCCGAGATTCTGAGCCTTGAGGACTGGACAGAAGACAGAAAACAGGGTCGGGGGGGCGGGGGGCAGAGGTGGGGCTCTATTGGCGGGGAGGGTAGAGTCATGCTTTGAGGAGTTCTGGGCCTGATGCCCGCTGGGAATGTCTACTCCCAAAGGAAGGGAACTGAGTGGTGAGGGAGCTCTGTCACGGTTTTGGTCAGGAGCGATGGTGAAGGTGGCAGACCAGCAGGCATGGGGCATGGCTTCCAGCCCCGTTTCCCCGGGCACCACTCCAAAACGCTTGTTTTCTCTGAGCCTCAGTTTCCCCATGTGCAAAGTTGGGGCGTTGGGCTCTAGCTTCTAGGTAGAGGGAGGCAGCTGGGGCCTGGGATACCCTGGCTATCCCCTGCCTGGCAGCATCTGCTGGCGGGTAATCAAGGCTGGAGGCTGCCAGGGGAATGATCCTTTTACAGGGGTTCCTGACCCCCAAGGCTAAAGAGGGCAGTTCTCACCAGCCTCTCAGGAGGGCAAGAGAAACTTGCCCTGGACAGCTCCAGGGGAAACATCGTAGACAAAGAAGCCTTCGGCCATTGCAGGCCCATCCGGGAAGGAAGGGACTGGCCACCCAGAGAGGCTGAGGCTCTGGAGTCCAGAGAAGCCCAGTCCTAACCACTCTGGGGGAGGGAGTGGGCGCCACTCCCCCCGGTCATTCCTGAGCCATTCTGCTGGGTTCTGTCATTCTGCCATTTGGACCCACGGGTCAGATTTGAACCCAGGACGTGGACTGTCAAATCCAGCTCACTTTCCGGTCTGGACGGAGATAGCCAGCAGAAGAAACTCCCAGAATTCAGAGTGGAGGCGGACCAATAAACTGGATACTGTGAGTAAGTTGTAAAAAGGGCCCCTTCCTGGACTCCCAGGGGTTGGAACCCCTTCTTGCTTTCATAGTCCATGCTGCTCCCGCCTATGGGCGCCTGTGTCCAGGCCCTGCCCACTCCACACCCAGAAGTTACCTCGTTCCAGGCCTGGCACCTCGCCCTGCCCTGTGGGCACCTCCGGGTGCCAAAGCTGCTGCCTCCCAGGGAAGTGCTGAGCCGGACAGGGAAATGTCAGAGGAGTTTGCTCGACGTCATCACGGCCCCCTGGGGCTGGGGCCCCTTGGCTCAGCCTCTGCCTCCAGTCTCCGTGACCGGAGAGCAGCCTCTGACAGGCAGCCCCAAGCCGGCGGCCCACTCTAGACCCCGGCTTAGCTTCGCTGGAGCCTCCCCCTGCACTTCTCCGGCCCCCAGGTCTGTGAGGATGTCCCGGCCAGGCCTTGTGGGTGCTGGACCCCAGGCCTCTGGGCACCCACATCCTTCATGCTCATTGCCAACCCTCCTCCTCCCCTTCCTCCTTGCCCTGTCCCCCACTGCTCTGTTCCCACACGGGCCATGTCCACACTGAGATCCCTCAGTTCTTGGGCTATGATGACCCGGGAATGAAAGAAGAAGGAGGGAGGGCTGTGTCTGGAGTCCAGAGCCCTGGGTATGAGCCTTAGCTCCCACATTTATAGTCTGTGAGCTCTAACCACTCCCCTCCCCTCTCTGAACCTCACTTTCCTTCTCTGTATCCTTCACAGCTCCCAGGCAGGATCCAGGAGCTTGTATTTTTCTCCCTCTGGACTATCTGAGACTATCAGCCTCAGACCTCGCCCTCAGGGGGCTCCCAATGTGAGAGAAAACAAGGCTTGCCTTTAGTATTTGTCAGATGTGCCCGGTTCGCTCGGGCTCCACTTTGTGCTTTGCCTGTGCTGGGTCTACTGTACAGCATGGGAGCTCCTCCTGCCAAGTCTGTGCTTTGAGCCTCAGAGCCTGTGGGTTTTTTTTTTAACCAGGGGCCCTGTGTGTGCCCACCGTCCGAGTACCCCAGGTCAAGCCTCCTTCCCGAGAGGGGCGGGAGGATGAAGGTCTCCCCTAGGTGGGGGCTTCCGTGCCTTCAGGCTCGGCCAGGTGGAGTTGAGCCCGCAATAAGGGGCAGCTCCCCTGCCCGAGCACTCCAGATCCCAATAACCTCTCATTCTGGGCTCTGGGTGCTGAGGGGCATGGGCCCCGGAGAGAAAGAACCATCCCCGTCCCTCCTCCATGTTCCTTTGCTTCCCCAGAGCTCCAGTCAGTTCCCAGCTGATGCCCAGGGCACTGCCCAGGGAGGATCGGTCCTCTCTTGGTGATCTTATACAAATAAACACCCTGTTCCTTCTTCCTGGGCACAGAAAGTCCTGGCACGTTTGGGCCCCGGGCTGGGAGAGGAGGAGGCAGGAAGGGGGGAGGGGAGAGAGAGAGGCCAGGTGGGTCCAGGGGGAGCCTGGGAAGGAGAATTATTACTTAGCACTTATCGGCCAATTTTCATCTTCAAAGCTCCTTCAGAAGGCCTTAATTAATCCTGCCAACATCCGGAGGAGCCGGCCAGTCAATGCCATTAGCTCCACTTTGCTAAGGTCCTGGGGTTAAGTGGTTGTAGGGGGAGGGGGACAGGGAAAGAGGCTGGTGGGGGGAGGGGGATTAAGAGAGGCCAAGTCCCTTTCCTTTCCCCTTCTCTCTCCCCCTCTTTTCTCCTTCCCTTGTTTTTCCTTAAATAAATAAAATGGTCCCTGTCCTTACAAGAGAGACATATACACACAAAATATATCCATCACCAGGTAATCACTAAGTAATAGGGAGCGTGAGCCTCCAGGCCTCCCGCCTTCCCATTTCAGGGGTGAAGTCCACACAGAAAGAAAAGGGAATTGATCTGGCCAAGACGGGCTGGGCCCCAGGACTGGAATCCAGGCCCCTTCTTCCTTCCGTGTGGTGCTGTCCCAGGGAGACTTCAGCCATTCCTCCAAGGACCCAAGAATCAGAGGGAAAGGCCACAACTACTGGTGCCTCCCTAGGGGGCTCTCACCCTGCCTAAATATCAGTGCAGCCCGGCTCCAGAGTACACCCAATCCATCAATTTACAGAATGGGAAACTGAGGCTCCGGTCAAATAGCTTACCCAACCCGGGATACTCAGATAAAGAAGGGGTAATTTACTCGAGCTCTCTGGTCCAGAACCGCAGTCCGGCCCATGGCCCATGCTGCCACTCTCAAAGGGACAGACAACCGCCTGGCCTTAGCCACAGTCTCCTCCAGGCTTCCCCTTGCTCCAGTGAGCGATTCTCCTCCTTGGCACCTCCACACTGGGACTCCCAGCTTTTGCTTCTGGGCCAGGCTAAGAGTCCACTCCACAATCAGCTAATCAACCCAGACCATGGACAACTTACTCCATAGTCCCGGCCTCCTAAGGTGGAGACCTGCAGCCTAGCCGAGAAAATCCCGTGCTCTCCTCCCCAATGTAGTCTCGACATGGCTGCTACAGTAGTCTCTATAAGAGACAGCTCTAATCGTATGACTCCCTTGTTCAAGAATTACCAGTGGCTCCCCATTGCCTCTAGGACAAAATGCACACTTAAAGGCCTCCATCCTCTCAATCTCCCCCAGACAGGGAGCTCCCTGAGGGCAGGGCCTGGGCCTGCTCCCACTTTGCCATAGTCAGGTGCACTAATGTGACCAAACCTGGCCTGGTGGCTGGGTCTCTTTGACCCAAAGGGCTGGTGTGGGGGTGTCAACAGTTTTTGGCCTGCTTCTTGAGTCACAGGTCAGGGGCAGAGGTGCCTTCAAAAGTCCCAAGCCTCCCTGACCCTGGCTTGGGGCCCAAGAGGCCTCCCTTTGATGTCCCTGCTCAGGATAAGGGTAAATATTGATTCTCGCTTATCTTCTGGGCCGGCCTGCTCTGTATCTCTAATCGATCAATTCCTCACAGGCTTTAGCTGAGGCTCAAACCTTTCTCAAAACAAAACTATTTTCTTGCCCTTTAATCTTTAAAATGTCCCAGCTGGGCCCTTTGGGGAGGGACAATGGCAGGAGACCAACTGGTCCCACTTCCCAGAAGGTCAGCCATGGCCACAACCCACAAACCTTCATCCACTGTCAGAGCAAACACTGAAATATATCTTGTTCACCCTCTTCTCTAAATCTTCTTGTGGCTCCCTATTACCTACTGACTACAATTTGCTCTCTTAACCTGATGGCAGGCCTTCGGTCTGGTACCTACTTTTTCAGCCTCACTGGGTACGGACAGCAGTCCACATATTTTCAGCTCTGGCCCAAATGGACGATGCCTTTGTCCCTGGAGCATACGCCTACTTTTCCACTTTCATGCTTTTGCTCATCCATTCCCTGGGCCTGGAAGGTTTCCTATCTTGCCCTCTGATTACAAGACATTGGAGGGACCTGGGAGAGTTAATAGTCTCTCTCCCATTTTGCAGATGACCAGACCACTCCCTCCCCATCCTTCAAAACCCCTCTGAAAGATCACTCCAGGGGAAGCCTTCCTTGCACAGGAATGACTTCCACTCTTGTTTGCTCGGAGGCACACTCTGGGTCCAGAGAGGACAAATTCCAGCCTCTCTTCCCAGCTTGGGAATTTTGGCATTCAGGCCCTGCCAAGGACCCTGGCTAAATTCAGGCAGGCTGGCACAAAGATGGCAAGGTGGCGGTGGGTACTTCCTGGCCAAAAAACCATCCACAGGGGGCTTCTGCCCGTGTCCCTGGACGGAGAGCACTCGTAGATTGGAGAGACCACCGAGAGGCTGAATTCCTCGTGTCTGGCCACCGACGCAGAGCTGAGGAACGGAGCTTCTTGTCTAAACTCTGTATTCCTGCCTCCCGCTTGGGAGCTCTGTACACAGCAGGTGCTTGGAATCCCCCGTTCAAGGCCCTTTCCTGGGAACACGGGGAACTCTCAGCGGACACGGCAGCAATGCAAACACAGGAACACCGATATGGGAAGGTTATTTTGAAAACTTTCCCCAAGCATTTATTATGTACCAACTATCTACCAGGCCCATGCTTACCAGGGTTCTAGTCCAACTCATCGGATAACTTTGGGTAAATGCCTTCCCTTTATCTCAGGGGATC
Source organism: Sminthopsis crassicaudata (assembly GCF_048593235.1). NCBI lineage: Eukaryota > Metazoa > Chordata > Mammalia > Dasyuromorphia > Dasyuridae > Sminthopsis > Sminthopsis crassicaudata. Next base: position 306,013,306 of record NC_133621.1, on the reverse strand, counting down.
TCAGGATATTCCCTATCCCTATATCAAGGAGATGAACTTGTTCCTCTGAGCTTGTGACCCTGGGGCCTCTTGGGCTGGCATTAGAGAGACCCCTAGAACTTCTGCCCTTCAAATGCTTCTCCTGCCATCCAAGGCCTTTCCTTTCTCAGACTCTGTGGGGACTAGGCCTGTCTCTGGTGCCCGATCCTTTGTCTCTGGTGCCCGATCCTTTGTCTCAGGGGATGAGAGGGTATCAAAGGCAGATGAGTCAAGAGCCCTTCCAGAGGGCTTAGTCTTTCTACCTGGAGGCGGAGTCCAGGTTCCCGACATTAAATCGGTGATATTGCCGCCATCTTTCCCAGAGTCTCTCAAGTCCAGGATCTTGGCTGGGGGGACCTTAGAGGTAAGCTAGAATCTCTTGGAGCTTCATCTATAAAGTGAGTATAATAACCCTTGCCTCGGAGGGTTGGAGGTGAGGCAAGGGCTTGACCTCAAAGTCCCTTCAAGGCTTAATTTCAGAGACAGAGGCCGCTCTTGTGGGACGCCTTTCCCAGGGCCCTAAAGGAAGCCCTGGATCTTCTTCCAGGTTCAAGATGGGACGCACAGGGTTAAGAAGAGCCGGGTCCTTGCTAGCCCCACCCTGCCGGGGTTACTCTGTGCTAATAATATCAGTCTTGGTCGGGGGCCAGGGCCAGGCCCTGCTGCCGTAGGAGGGTATTTGCTCTGGCCCCAGCATTTACTAGGGATTATTTTTGGATTAAAAAAAAAAAACACAAAACCTGAAAGGTCACACAATGACTGTCCCACACACTGTGAGGACAGAGTGTGCAGGAGCAGGCCCTGCCAGGCCTCCAGCCAGCCCCGCCCAGAGCTCAGCAGCCTCCTTGCCTCCTCCCCGGTGTGCTGCAGCTGCCTCACTTCTCCCTTCCCTCACCCCGAGCGTCCAGGCTGGCAGCAACCTTAGGGAGAGAGCATGGAACGGCCCAGCCAGAGGGGCTTCTGGGGGGGGTTCTGAGCGGGGGGACCCTCTTCTGTCCAGCGGCCTCCTGGGCCTCAGCCTTGCTTCTTCCTAGAGTCCGCCCCCAGTCCTGGGAGAGCCTTGAAGGAAGGAGGAGTTGCAGGGTCCCCGATAACCTTTTATCGCTTCTGACGTCAGCCCTGGGAGGGAGGACAGAAGGGGTGCCGGCCCTTGTTTTCCAGAAAAAGTAACTCCTGGGAATGTAAGACCCAGTCCACGTCCCCTGACCTCCTCTCCCAGCCCCCCACGTTCACCCTGTGCAGGTGAATTCTAAGGTGCTAAGCCTCCATTCCCCCCCCCCCAAAAGGAGCACTTCTAGGCCCTGCTGGAAGTCTCTCTTCCCCTCACCCCAGGGAGCCCTGGTTGTGGAGAAGGGCTCCAAGGCCAGGCCGTGGGCTACAGGAGAGAAGGGGCCTTAACTGCCAGGTAAAGGAGCTCCTCCTGGATTGTGTCGGAATTTAAACACAGCTTTTCCTGCCTTCAAGGCCAGCTGGCTCCCGATTACATTACATTATGCTGTTTCTCTCTTATAGAATCTCAGAGCTTCAGGGAGGATGGGGGGCACCCTTCCCCCAGTGGAGAAAGCAGGCAGCCCAGGAAGGAAAGGAATCTTTCTAAGGTCCCGTAAAGTGGGGAGGTCACAACTCCCGACTTCCAGGCCAGAGCTCTGCCTCCTGTGGGGCAGTCCCTAAAAGGGCGATGACTGATTAGTTAATAATCCCTGCTAAGTGCAAAATCCGCCGTCCATCTTCCTGGGTCTGAGCAGGGCTTCTGTCCAAAAGTGTCCCCCGCTTCTGTGTGGCCCGCTGCGGCTCTCGCCTTGGCCAGCCCGCCACGTGCCGGGAACGATGCTCACTCGGGCTCCCTGGGCTTCCAGCTCAGCCCCTTCCTCAACCTTCTTCCTCTGTCCTCCCCATCTTGCCAGCCCATCCCTTCTCTTCCAGGAGGCCTCCCTGACTGCTTCAGCTAAGGACCCCATCCCAGGAGGACAGCCAAGCAGCAGCAGCTAGGGGCCTGATGAGAGAAGGTGGCTGATAGAAGGAGAGAAGAGCTATGGAAGGGAGAAATAGCCCCCGCAGTATTCCAGCCACTGGGCTAAGTGCTTTATTATTGTTATCTTATTGACCCTTTGAGTGGGTGCTGTTATCCCTAGTTTATAGCTGGGGAAACTGAGGCAGGCAGAAGTGAAGTGACCAGCTTGAAGTCAAACAGCTGTCTGGTAACAGAGGCTGGATCGGGGGCTTCCCCATCCCAAGCCTATCACAGCGGCCTCTGCATGGCCAGCTGCCTGCTGGGAGACGGTCCTGAGCTCTCCTTCCAGCCACTGCCTGACAGGACCCAGCCCTCCTAAGGGCTGGGCCCGACATTTGTTGCCCTCCTACACAGATACCCTGTAGGAGCATCCACTCCATCAGTAGGTGGGAAACTGAATTGTGGGACTTTTGGTCCCTCTGTGGGCTTCTGTTTTCCTCATCTGTACAAAGGTCTGGAGGATGGTCTCAAGTGCAGCAGAGGAGGCTGATGGGGACACAATTGAGGTTTGCCATTGGGAGACCTTCAGTTGGAAAGATCAGCCTTCTTCAGCTTGGCGCAAGTGGGAAACTGGAGGAGATGGAAAAGACACTGATTTGGGCCCATAGTTGAGAAAAGCTTCCTTAAAATCAGAGCTGTCCCTAAAGGGAAAGGCTTCTTTGACATGTAGTGAGTTTCCCATCACTCGAAGGGAGAGTGGAAGGAGCACGTACTGGACGTGTTATAGAGGGTTCCTGCTCAGGACAATCTCCTTTCCAGTTCCCCCACAGTCTGTGATTCTGAGCCCGGCAGCCCCTGGACAAAGTTGAGGAGAGAAGGGATTGGGGAAGGGGCTGGGGCAGGGATCCCTGGGAAGGAACCAGGAGAGGGATGCCCAAACATTTCCATCCCAGAAAAGCCCATCAGGATGTTCTAAGCCCCTATTGGGTGCCATTCTCCACCCCAGCCCCTAAGTGAGAAACTCTGGTCCTGGAGCCAGCAGCCTGGGTGAGGGCAGGAGGCCCAGAGCTTGCTGGGGGCAGCTTTGCCAGGATAGAGAAAGAGGGCCCTTTCAGAGCTGCTGGGACAGAGGCCGGGCCGGGCGGGGCAGCCCCATGGAGCCCAGAGCTGTTTGGATTGGAGAAGCAGGAGGGGCTCAGAAATGGGATCTCTCTCTCTCTCTCTCTCTCTCTCTCTCTCTCTCTCTCTCTCTCTCTCTCTCTCTCTCTCTCTCTGTCTCTCTGTCTCTCTCTCTGTCTCTCTCTCTCTCTCTCTCTCTCTCTCTCTCTCTCTCTCTCTCTGTCTCTCTTTCTCTCTGTCTCTCTCTCTGTCTCTCTCTGTCTCTCTCTGTCTCTCTCTGTCTCTCTCTCTCTGTCTCTCTCTCTGTCTCTCTCTCTCTCTCTCTCTCTCTCTCTCTCTCTCTCTCTCTCTCTCTCTCTCTCTCTCTCTCTCTCTCTCTCTCTCTTATTCATCCCTACCCTATTTTTTCCCCTCTGTGTGTGAAATTGTGTGTCTATTATCCTCATCTGCTTAGAGAAGCCCCCAACAGAAAATTAGACTAACTGACAGCGTGCCAGCTTAGAAGCCCCCATGAAGGCCAGAGGCTCAAGGTAGTCCCCTCAGGCCTTAGCTCATGACCACCCATACACACGAGCAGGCTCTCAGAGGAAAGAGCGCCACGCTCAGGCACCCAAAGAGAAGCTGCTTGACAATCACAGAAGTACAGGAGTGGACTTTCCCATCACTGGACAATTCCCACTTCAGGGGGCTCCTAGAGGGAGGACTCTTGGTCAGGAGCCACATCCATTTTGTACCAGCTCCCTCTCAGCTCAGAAAGTCTGGGATTCTGCAACATCCTTATGAGTCTGCCAGATTCTCCCTAGTTGAGTGGATGCTTCTTGGGGGCAGGGGCTCCACTTTCTGGCTTTTACGTGCTGTCTGTCCTCCATGACTTGTCTTCCCTTCTCTTCCACAAGGAAGCCTTCCTCGATCTCTCTTTCCCTCTACTGCTCTCCTCTCTGGGTCTCTTCTCCGTCTCCACCCTATTCTCATCCTCCCTCATATAACATCCCTCTGTAAATAGTCATATCGGTCCCTATTGGACTATAAGCTCCTTGGGAATGGGAATGGGGAGCTGGGGATATGTTCGCCTTCACAGCCTCAGGCTGAGCATGCAGGAGGTGAAATCTTCACCGACTTGAATGAGCATCATCCCAAACACATATTAAACAGCAGACTTGCACTCTCACTGTTGCCGTGGTGACAGACTACAGAGCCAAGTTGTTCTGCTTCTGATCCTTTCTCTGCATCTGCTCACAGGTGAGTCTCTCCAAGATTCTCTCACATTGCCCATTATTTCTCACGCCATACTCCATTACCTTCACATACCCTACTTTGGGCAGCCCACTTTTTACAAAATTTTTGGTACCTCCAAAGAGTTTTGTGTGCATGGGATCTTTCTCTCTGCTATCCTGGGTACACCCTTAGTGCTGCTCTCCCTGGAACAGAGGGTTTACACAGTGGAGTGACATCCATGGACAGGCTAACTGGCAAATAGTTTCAAAAGCAATTATTTTACTATAAAGTTTGAGATCTTATAATGGGAGGGTTTTTTTTCCTACTTTTAAAGATTATTTCCTTTGAGGTCCTTGACCTTTTGTTTCTCCAAATGAGCTTCATTATTGTTTGCTTAATTTTCTAATAGAATCAGTCCCTTGGTAGTTTGATTGGCACGAGGCTTGACATTGATGATATTGTTGTTCCTCTCTGAAAGTGGACAGACCACAACAATAAATCCAGTATTTTATTATTGTGTTGGCACGGCCTAAGCATGTACAATGAATAGTTCTCCAATTATATAAGTGAAAGAGGTTTTCCTAAGGATATATAAGGAGTAAATAACAGCACTTTGATTCATACTTCCAGTGTCAGAGCCGAGCTCTTGATCCCCATGCTTCTCTTATACTAGTCATAAAGGGCCCAGAAAACATCCACTTATTGATCACCTGGAGGCTGGTGCTGAGAAATCTAACAACTGAAGGAGTTTCAGCAAGGTCCATATCCAGGAAAGTGGTGCTGGGTTCACAGAGAACCCTCCGTCTTCCCTCATCTTGTCTCCTGGGTATGTAGTAATAAGGTGTCAAGGGACAGAGATAAGTCTGTGAATAAGATTGGGGGCCAGCCTGTGGTTGGGGTTAGGGGTTAGAGCCTCTGTGATCAAGGTCAGGGCAAAGTTCTGAGCAAGTCAGAGTTAAGGCTGGAGCTGAGGGACCTTCTTCCTTGGGGAGAAATTGCGATACAACCATCTGTCTGGTGTGTGTGTATGTGTGTGTGTCTGCAATACTGCTGGGGTAAGGCAAGGCCGGGATAAAAGGGGGTGCCAAATGCATCACCCTGAGGAAGCCTCTGGCTGCAGACCAAGATGAAGAAATGAGAGGCTCAATGAAGAAGCTTTCCTTGTTTTTCCAATCTCTGACTGTTATTTAATGTTTCCGGTGTTTATGCCCGGACTCCCATGCCAAACCACAAGCTCTTGGGGAGAGGGTGGCTGTTTGGGGACTGAGAAGGGCATGGTCTTTGCCTTTTTCTGGGGGCACATTCCCTCCTGAACATGGAGGAGGAGTGGCGTACACAGTAGGTACTTAATGCATATTGATGGGTTTGAAAGGAGGGAAGCCTAAATTGATTGAAGGATTGATTGAATCACAGGTGAATAATCTCTGTGTGTGTGTGTGTTCACACACATGTGGTGGGTGGGGAGGACTGTGGGACAATGGAAGCTGACTTCTAGGATTTAAAGGGCCGTCCAGGAAGGGATTAACCTTGTTCTGCTCAGCACTGGAGGACAGGAAGATTTTGTCTTGAGACAAAAGTTTTTCCTAACAATTAGTGCTGCCTCTGAGCAGGCTATGTGGGAAATTGGAGAACTCCCGTCCCTGGAGGCTGGGTGACTTTCTCAGGGATACTGAAGAGGGGATTCCTGTGTGGGTGTGGGTTGGGCTTCCGACTCTGGGATTGTGCCATGTTGTAATTCTGCCTAGTGACCTCTTATAAAATGATGGGGAAATATGGTTGTCAAAGGGACCTTTTTCTAATTGGAAAGAGACCAACCCCAGGGGATCCACACCCCTTTTGGCTTCATAGGGGAAAGGGAAGCAGGAAAAAACTTGCAATTCAATTTTTTTTTTTTTTAAAGAGCATTTATCAAGGACCTACTATGTTCAGGACTCTGTCTTTGGCACTGGGGCTACACCAATGAAAAATGATGCTCATTGGGTCCTGAGATTGGCTGCAGGGTGTCCATGCCTTCCAGCTGTGGGTTCTTAAAGGGGCTCAGAATCATCAGCCACATCACACTCCCTTTCACCCCCCCCCCAGAAACTTTGAGATTGGAAAACTAGATTCTTCTGTATGTAGTAGGAGCCCTAGATGAGGAGCAATAGGAATGTAGAGATGGGAAAGGAGAGAAAGAAAAGGAAAGACGTTCAGGATCCTTAGGGGAGTCATGCTATCTTCTGAAAGCTATTCCAGCCTGCTCTCCTCCTCCTGCTTAGTCCTGGGTCCAATTCATTGTCCATTTGCCGTGTTTATCCAGCACGTAAATATTATATTTATATATTATATATTTTTTGTATATAAATATATAAAACAAATATAATATTTAATATTATAATATTTAAGTTGGCCATCCAACTATATATTAAAATCTGAACAGCAAAATTTTTTTGTGAGGCAATTAGGGTTAAGTGACTTGCTTAGGATCACACACAAATTTGAACTCAGGTCCTCCTGACTCCAGGGCTAGTGCTCTTTCCCCTGCTCCAGCTATTCTTGTCAAGGAGGTCTCAGATGTGTCAACATAAAAGGGAACATAGACGTAAAATAGCCTTTTAATTGTCAATGTTCTCTCTATCACCTTTTCAATATTAATAAGGTCCAACATTGTTTTCCCTAAATTGTAGGAATCTTCCCTTGAGATATCCTCTGAATCTCAGTATCCTCATAACTGTCTCCAGTTATGGACATCTGTAGAGAGCTGGAACTCTGGAAAAGTATACTTGAAACAAGGTGTTAACTCAGTGAAATTGATGAGATGATGGTTCTCTAGATCCCATATATACTTAGTACTTAGCATGGTGATGTCATGGTTCTCTAGTTCACACATACTCAGTATACTGTGATGATGTAATTATAATAGGGTATTTAAAGTGGGGACAAAGTCAGACTTGGAAGGAGACTGATTGAGACTGGCAGACTGGCAGACTGCTGGAGGAGACTGGGTCAGACTATGACAGACACAGAGTGTGTAAGAGACAATAAAGACTTTGGACTCTATTCTTGTCCATCCTCATGGTGTCTATCCTGCTGAGACCAAGGCCCTTCCAGAAGACCTCCAGAAAGCCAGCCCGGACATTACAGACATCTATATATGCTTGGTAAAGGCTGGCTGCTCTTCAGGGGGATTTTCATGTCCCCGTTAAGCACATCTTGCAATGTTAGATCTAAGTGTTCATCTTTAATGTTCTTGTTGGCAAATACACACACATTTTCTTTTGCAGGCATTTAAGGGCAAAAATGGAAGGATGACAAATGGAAGAAAAATGATCAGTGAGCTTAAGATAACAGAAATCTTTGCTGATTTTTTTCTGTTTTTCTTCTGTTTGTTGTCCTCTGTATACTTTCATTCTTAGATACCTCGGGATGTGCTTAATTACATAATCTCAAGGAACCGGAGCCCACAAGGACCAGAGTACGATACTTGTTGTCTGTTTTAAATTTAGGCATGAGGTTTGAACCAGGTTCAATCTTGGCCTAGCCCAGCAAGAGGGGACTAGGGGCCATTTTCTCACAATTATCTCATTAAACCTTCAGGAACAAATTTGCTTAAAGCTTAGGTTAAGGTTTGAGTCTAGCATTTTCCTAAAAGAGAGGAACGGGAAAGTAGGCAATGTACAATATCAATCAGTTGGGCCGCTATTTATTTCTTATATCCAGAAGGGATGTAAAATACAGAATATTCAAAAGGGTGTAAGTGATAAAAACAAACCCCAAACTAGGGATTTGTAATAACTTAAATCGTACTAAAATCTATGAGAATCTGATGTTTAAGGTAGTTTATAGGATTTCTAATTTGGTGGTTTACATTTCACCTCAGCTCTGTACTGTCCTAACAACTTCTGGTAAAATGGTCAGACTTGGACCAGTCCTCTTAGCCACCTCCCAAAAAGTGAGGGTCATTGCTAGGGGTTACCATCATTCAGCTCTTGCTTGTTGGGGCTCACAAGGTGACCTCCAAGTCTCAACACATCTGTGTTAGGAGAAGGAAACTTGGAGATTATCTAGTTTAGTTTTACCAAGTAGAAAATTGAGATAAAGCCACAAGGGCACAGCTTCTGAGTGACTAGGCTCTCTGACTGCTTTCGTGGCACGGACAAAGCTCTCCCAGAGTTGTGCACATGGCATCTCCCGCTTTTCACACGTGCTCGGAGAAGTAGGATGCAGATCCCTAGCTCCCTACACCTAGCTGCTCCTGTTCATACTGTAGGGACCCACCAGCTGGACCCAGGGGGCCTAAGGTCTAAACATAACAACAGAGTAGAAGCTCTAAGGTCTTCCTAAGGAGCTGCAGAGCTTTCCCCTCCCACCTCCAGGACTAAGCCAAGGGAGCAGGAAGCAGGCCAGTGACATGGCTCATTGGCTTTGAGAAGATCTTCCTAGAATCCATGAAGAAACCTCTCTTTTGTCATCTTCTACGAAGACTTGGAGGGGAAGTTTGTTTCCTTGGTCAAAGAAAGTTCAGGAGTGCAGTCCAAATAGGAGGGGATGCCTAACTCCCAGGGAGTGTCCTCAGAGTTGACCCAACATGTTGAAGAGAACCCCTAGATTGGGGAGGGATGGGCAGCCAGGGTCCTCTGTCCATGATCCTCTGTAGTAGGATCTGTGGGAGAAATGTCACCATGTCTCAGAGCTAGAAAGGATATCCTGCAGGGCCATATGGTCCTGACCATCCCTGAACAAAAATCCTCCTTCTGATATACTACAACAATCCTCCAGCAGGACCTCGGTGTCCTTGACTCATTCTGAGCACTCTCTTTTTAAAAGTTTTTATATAATTTTCATATAATTTCTGATTATCATCCCTTCCCTCCCTTTAGAAATGAAGTTTCCCTAGTAACAAAAAACCCAACAATTTATTGGCTCATTGATCTAGAACTGGACAGAACTTTAGTGGGTATTCTGAGCCATTCCCCTCATTTTACAAATGGGGAAACCAAATCCCAAAGAACTGAAATGATTTTTCCCCAAGATTGCACAGATAATACACAGAGGAGCCAAAATTCAAATCTACCTTGACTCAAAAAATCCAACATTCTTTTGATTTCACTTTCCTTCCTCCAGGTTAAACAAAAACAAACCGATCCAGTATACGACACTCGGTTCCTATAGTCATCTCTTTTCTAGGGTCAAAGACTTTTTTTTTTTTTTGCAATTCTCTGGGCTCAGCTTCCTTTTCATTTGAAAAACAAAAAAGGTCTGTGACCTTTTCATTTACATTGTTGAAATCTTTGAGTACATTGTTTTTCTGACTCATTTCGTGCCATTCCATATCAGTTCGTATGCAAATTTAAGTTTCACTGAATTCCTCCCATTCCTCATTTCTTGGTGAAAGGAGTGGGATTGAATGATTTGTTTAAGGAATATTATTTCATTATTTTTACATACCACAGTTTGCTTAGCCATTCCCTAGGTGATAAGGAAACAAACCCAGCTCACTTCCAGTTCTTTGCCTTGAATATTTAGGTATATATTGGTTTTTTGATCATTGACTTTCTTGCTATTTATGTTCAGAATTTGTGAGGGTGGGGTCCAAGGGTTCTAAGAATATAGTCACTTTTCTTGAATAATTCCAAATTGTTTTCTAGATTGATTGGAGCAATTGGTAGCTTTGCCAATAATGCATGAACGGACTCATCCTCCCTATAACCTTTTAACACCGACTGTTTTGTGGTTATTGTAATTTTTGTTGGTTTATTCAGGATATGGGACAATCTTAGAATTGTTTACATTTGCATTTCTCTTTTTTTCCTTGAGTTGGAGAAGGGTCATTGATAGACTCATATAGAATTAAATTTAAGAATTAAATTTAAAATTATATATATATATGTATATATATATATACATAATTAAAATACTTCTTATTGGGAATATTTTAGTTCTACATATTTGTTTTATTCTTTGTGAATTTAGATATTAGAATTCTCTCATAGAGTGATATCTGATGCAAAAATTTTGACCCCACTGGATAATTTTTTTTAATCTTCATTGATTTTGTTCATGTAAAAAACTTAATAATTTTGTGTAATAAACGTTGTCTCTTGGTTTCTGTGGTCACTTTTTTTCTTGCACTTGGTTAAGAGTTAACCTCCAATTTGTGAAAAGTCTCCCTCTTCCCTCCTTTCTCTCTTTTTAAATAGATCTTTTATATTTGCATTGAGTATTTGGAGTATGGTGTACTGATGGAGTATGGAGTATTGATACACATTTAATTTCCAACCAACAGTAAGTAGTTCCTGTCCTGGCACTGTTCCTAAATGACTATGGGAAGTTTTTTAAATTTCATTTTCCATTACCTGCCTTTGTTTCCATCTTTTTAAACTCCAATGAAATTTTCCTTATGTTTTTCACTTCAGTCCCATGAAACAATTCCCTCTTTCTCATCACAATATTATTATTGTTGTTGTTTTAGTTAGCTCCATCTTTTGAAGGATGGAGTTGTATTTAAGACAAGCCAAATGACCATAAGTTATTCTGCTTTAGAAGAGAGAAGGAAAGAGACAGAGGGAAGGAGAAAGAAAGAGAGACACATTGAGAAAAAGAGAGACGGGAGGCAGAGGCAAAGAAACAGGGAGAGAAGGAGAGACAGGAACACATATACAAACAAATAGGGAGAGAGGGGAAGAGAGAGAGAGACAATCAGATGGAGAGAGAGAGGAGAGGAGAGAGAGAGAGAGAGAGAGAGAGAGAGAGAGAGAGAGAGAGAGAGAGAGAGAGAGAGATACACAAAGAGAAAGAGATAAAGACAGACAGAAACAGAGACAGAGAAGGACAGACCAACACATACACACATACAACAGCAGCAGCAGCTCTCCATCAGATGTCTAGATAACTGAAAGTCCATCATTACTGTCATGTCCAGTGCCAGGTTTAGGCTTTCTCTCTCTCTCTCTCTCTCTCTCTCTCTCTCTCTCTCTCTCTCTCTCTCTCTCTCTCTCTCTCTCTCTGTCTCTGTCTCTCTGTCTGTCTCTCTGTCTCTCTGTCTCTCTCTGTCTCTCTCTGTCTCTCTCTGTCTCTCTCTGTCTCTCTCTCTCTCTGTCTCTGTCTCTGTCTCTCTCTCTCTCTGTCTCTCTCTCTCTCTGTCTCTCTCTTTCTCTCTCTCTCTCTCTCTCTCTCTCTCTCTCTCTCTCTCTCTCTCTCTCTCTCTCTCTCTGGTCTACCTTGCTGACAATATTGCGTCTGCTGCTGCTCCACTAACCTTCACCCAAATGGTTCCTCCCATAATGAAGTATTAAAAAGAGAGAAAAGGAAATGAGTGAGCAAAACTAATCTATACACCCCCAAAGACTCAATTCCATTCACTTTTGCACGGCCAAAGTCTTCTGCAGAGAAGGCCTTACACCCAGTCAGTCCTGAAGGGATGCTCACGGGTTAGGACTGATTTGTCTGGGCGAGCTCTGCTGGCTGCTTCCTAGCAGCTGATGCTCTGTCCTCAGATTCCCTCCTGAGAGAATGAGGCCTTTGAGTGAATTGTCTGGCAGACCCCAGAGACTTCTCAGGTGAGTCCCCACCCCCCAGCTTAAGAGAAGTTGCCTTCTAGGAAGGGACCAGGATGCAGCTTTGCCAAGAACTCTCCAGGAAGGAAGGCTTAGGCCTCCCTCAGAAAATGAAGCGAACTCATTTCTCAATGCCTTTTCTGCATCTTCTGTCAGCTCTGCTTGGTCTCCTTTCTGGACGGGCTAGTTCTCCTTTCACACTGTCAGCCCGATAGTTGACTGAATCTGCTCTCTCTGGGGTTAGCGATGGCTTCTTAATAGCTTTCTCAAGGGGCCTTTTCTCACACCCTCCACCCTGACTTGGACTCACTTGGACGGTTTCTCCACCTTTGGCTTTCATGAAAATGTTCTTGCCTGCTCCTTCTTCTATATGTCTGTCTTTTCCTTCTCATTCTTCTTTGCTGGATCATCCTCCATCTCTCATTCTGTAAGCAGGGGACCCCCTTCCCCTATCCCCACCCTAAACCTTTATCTCAGGCCTTCTTCCCATCTCTTACTAAGCTATCTTGATGATTTCCTTAGCTTTCATGCTTTTAATTTTAGAGAAAGGTGATAGGTCAGCCCTGTGAAATGACAGACACAAAACTAATAAGCCTGAGGGTACTGGAGTAAGGAGGTGGGAGTACCTCTGTACTCTTTCCTGGTCAGCCCACATCTGGAGAACTATGTTCAGTTTTGCGTCCTATGTGGTTTTTTTGTAAGTTTATTTATTTTTAATACATACTGATTTATGTATCCTGTTTGGAGAAAAAAAAATCAGAACAAAAGGGAGAGCTAAAAAGACAGAAAAAAAGAAGTGAACATAGTATGTGTTGATTTACATTCAGTCTCCTTGGAACAGATGGCATTTTCTGTCCAAAGTCTATTGGGTTTGTTTTGGATTATTGAATCACTGAGAAGAACCAAACCTTTCATGATTGATCATCACACATTCTTGCTGTTATTGTGTACAATGTATTCTTGGTTCTGCTTGTTTTGCTCAGCATCAGTTCATGGAAATCTTTCCAGGCCTTTCTAAAATCAACTTATTGGTCGTTTGTTATAGAACAATACTATTCCATTACTTCCGTATATCACCATCCCCAACTGAGGGGCATCCATTCCTTTTCCAATTCTTTGTTACCATAAAAAGAGCTGCTTCAAACATTTTTGCACATAAGGGTCCTTTTCCCTCCTTTATGATTGCTTGGGATACAGACACAGTCTTAGCACTGCCAGGTCAAAGGATATGTACAGTTTTATAGCCTTTTGAGCATAGTTTCAGATTGCTCTCCAGAACGGTTGGATCATTTCACAATTCCACCAACAATGCATCAGTGTTCCAGTTTTCCCACATCCCCTCTAATATTTATCATTACCTTTTCCTGTCATCTTAGCCAATCTGAGAGGTGTGAGATGGTACCTCAGAGTTTAATTTTAATTTAATTTAATTTTTAAATTTTAATTAGTCTTCCCTAAAATGGAGAACATCCAAGGAAGATAACCTGGGTGCTAGAGGAATATTCACCTTCAAACTTTATGAGAAATCATTTAGCTTAGAGAGGAGAAGGATCAAGAGTGAGGTGAAAAGCACAGACATGATTGATGTCAAAGGAAAGGATTAGTTATGTCCTATTTTATCCCCAATGGAAGAAAACTAGGAGCAATAGAGCAGAAGGAGTCATCAAGAGGCAAATCTTGGGTCAAGATAGTGCTGATGAGAGAGTTATCCCAGAATGGAATGGACTGCTTGGGGAAGTGGCGAGTGGTCCACTATGCATTAGTAGCTGATAGACATTTTGGTAGGGATGTTGGAAAGGGGGTTCTCATTTAGGTGCGGCTGGGTCTCAGTGCCTCTGAGGCCCCTCTGAGATCTGAGGTTCTGTGGTTCTCTGAAGTGTTAACATAAAATATTCAAGAGGCCCTGGCTCCTCATGCTCCTAATGGAGCCATTGAAAAGGACCCAAGCAATCAGAGAGGGATGGATCTGCAATTAGGACCTAACCTCTTGCCCCCTGACATGAAAGCTCTACCTCAATGGATAATCTTTGCAATGAGGAATAGTTATGCTGGCTTTCTGGGCCAATCTGGACAAAGTCTTGTTTCCTCTCTGAGCCTAGACCTCCTAATCCATATAATGGGAACATTAGCCATCACACTTCTCCCACTAGGGGCTCCTATGAACTTGCCTTATAAACTATCAGTGAGACTCCTTAGAAGCCACCAGTCCCTGTCCAGAGCTGTCCCTCCCTCTACAGAGGTTCATCTGCCTAGATACTTACTAGCTGCCCCCCCACAGACCCTCCTGTTCTTGGCTGAAGAAGTTAACTGAAGGAGCCAGACCTGACTGGGTGAAGACAGTCTCAGGAGAGAGAGTACTGGACAGCTCCTGAGACTTGCAGGGAGCCTAGGCTGAGTGCCTGGGAAAGCCTGCCCCTTTCTCTTCTTATAGTCATTATTTTGGGGAAGAAAACAGTTGGATGAGGGCATCTCTACCAGCCTCATGGGGGGGGACCTTCTGCAGGGCTGAGGAGACTACCCATAACACCCACACTCATACTACATATACCCGTGTTTTCCCCACAAATTCACATACATTTACTTGAACCCACATTCACACCCTTGCATAGAACCTCCCACTCACATATACCCCTCACACACTTTAATACTTTGTATATACTCTTACAGATACACTTACAAACACACCCAAAGAGCCACTTCCACACTCATAATCTCTTTCTTACACACATTCACACATGTACACACACCCATACTGTATCATCATACTCCTTTCTCTCATCTTTCCCCCCCCCCCCCCCGAGGCTGGGGTTAAGTGACTTGCCCAGGGTCTCACAGCTAGGAAGTGTTTTGTTTTTTTTTTAATTTATTTAGAATTTTTTTTCCACAGTATATATGCATGAGTAAACTCCTTTCAAGACTCAACTCAGGTGCTTCCTCCTCTATGAAGACTTCTTTCATCCTCTCAGTAGTCATTTTTCTCTCTTTCCTCAAATTACCTTTCATCTACTCTTCTTTGGAGGAGTTGTGTCTGCTCAGTCAAGTGTAAGTTTCTTATAGACAAGGAATGTTTTGTTATTGTTTTTGTATTCCCTCAAACCAATCGAAGTGTCCGGCACATAGTAGGTGCTTAACAAATGTTTATTAGTCAAATAGCATTTATTTTTGCTTCTTAATTTTTATTTACCCAAATTCTTTCCCTGTCTCCAACCCTTCCCCACACACTAAGCAATATAAAACCCTTTATCCATGGGAAATCATGCAAAACATATTTCCACATTATCTACATTACAAGAAAAACAAAGTAAGAAAAGTCTGCTTCAATCTTTCCTCAGAGCTTGTCACTTTCCCCTGGAAGTAGATGGCTCTTTAGGAATTCTTCAAATCATTTACTTAAATCAAGATGAGTTATATCATTCCCAGCTGATCATCGTACAATACTGCTGTTACAGCATACAATGTCTTCCAGGTTCTGCTCCCTTCGTGTTGCTTCAGTTCGTGTAAATCTTTCCACATTTTATAAAACCATCTCCTCACCATTTCTTATAGCACAGGAGAGTTCCATCGAAATCATCTGCCACAGCTTGGTCACCCTTTTATTGATTGATGGAGGCCCTCTCAGTTTCCAATTCTTCATCACCGCAAAAAGAGCTAC
Source organism: Sminthopsis crassicaudata (assembly GCF_048593235.1). Lineage (NCBI taxonomy): Eukaryota > Metazoa > Chordata > Mammalia > Dasyuromorphia > Dasyuridae > Sminthopsis > Sminthopsis crassicaudata. The sequence continues at coordinate 305,997,816 of NC_133621.1, read as the reverse complement.
TTTTGTATTTTTACTTAAATAAGTACAAATTTAAGTACAAATGTACTTTTGTACATATGGGGGTCCTTTTCTTTTTTTTTTTTTCTTTCTTTTCTTTTTTATTTCTTTTTAATTTTTTTATCTCTTCAGGACCTAGTAGCGGGATTCCTGTGGTCAACTAAGCACTTACTATGTGTCAAGCACTGTGATGAGTGCTGTTTAATTGAAGTCAGTTATACCATGTTACAAAGATGGCTGCCATTTGAAAAGATGAGAAAAAATGTCCTCCAAGAAATATAAAGTGAGAACCAAAGACAGAGCTCTCCTGAAAGGACAGTGGGAAATGATGGACCGAGGAACCATGGTTGTCCTGATATTCCACACCAAATATTGCAAAGCATCAGAGAAGTCCCCTCCAGGGACTCTGGGGATAGAGTTCCCTGAGTTTGTATGATTCATTTCAATATGAATGCTTTCTTTTATTAACCTGTATTTATGCATTCATTTTAATTTTTATTTATTTAATTTTTTTGGTGAGGCAATTAAGTGACTTGTCCAGGGTTAAATTACACAGCTAGTAAGTGTTAAGTATCTGAGGCTGTATTTGAACTCAGATCCTCCTATCAACAAAGCCTGTGCACTATCCATTGCACATCTAGCTCCCCCTGTTTTATGCACTTAAGAACATGATTCTGAGCAGGATCCAGAAGCTTCCTCAGACTTCACTCCCAAAGACTCCCACACAAAAAGATAAGAAACCTCACAGTAGAGGAAAGAAGGCTTTTAGCTCATTAGGGAGATTCTCTGTGGGGAAGTTACCAATGGGATCATAGGATCCGAGATCGGGGAGGATTCCCTGAAGACCCTACCCTCTTTATGGAGAAGCCAGTGGAGGTTCAGAGAGTTCAAGTAATTTGCTCAGGCACACACAGGTAGTAAATGACAGAGCTGGACCTTGAATTCAGATCCTCTGGGCTCCAAATCTAACACTTTCTGTGCTACACCTAAGGGTTGCACTGGATGAGAAGGCCTGGATGGTTGCATCCATGTCAGTTAGAGATATGAATGCATTGAAATTTAAAGCATGAATAATCAAGTTTTATACTTGAGTTGAAAAATCTTGGATTCACCAAGTACCATCTGGGAGAGGGCAGACAGGAAGCAGCTTGCCTGAAAAAGACCTGGAGGTTTTCATGGACTGCAAGGTCATCATGAGTCAGCAGCTTGATGTGGCGGTCAGCCAAGTTCCACTGAGAGAGACCGAGGGACTGGTGGCCGGCCGGAGAATACCTGGGGTCATGTGTCCAGTTGGGGCATGGCATTAGTGAGGGGACTGGAAACTGCCCAGAGATGGTTGACCAAAGGGATTGGGGATGTTGACCCAGGAGAAGGGGCACCTCAGGACTGTCAGAGTGACCATCAAGGATTCAAAAAGCTGTCATATAGAAGGAGCCATCAGCCTTGTCTACTCGGTCTCAGGGAGCAGAATTTGGAGGGGAAGTGGAGAAGTTTAATTAAATTTAGATTGGATTCAAGGATGAGCTCCCTAACTCTAGGGAGGTGGCAGGTCCCCGTTCTTGGAGGTCTTCAAGCAGAGGTTGAAGAATGTCATTTTTGGGGGGGAAAATAGGGAGGATCAGTTTGATCAGGTTCTTCAGAGGTCCCCGCCAAGTGCAAGATTCTATCATTCAGAGACCCACATGGAACCAGGAGAAGGCTTCTATCTCCCTCTTCCTTTCTCATAAGGTTCTTGGGGAAGGGCCTGAGCTCCCCAGCACACAGCAAGAGTCCTTGCACATTATCATTTAGCCAAACAAGTGTTGCTTAAGGCAGGCACTGGATTGAGTCCCGGGGATACAAAGAAAGGCAACAAAATAGTCTCTGCCCTCCGGAAGCTCACAGTCTGATGAAAGCTGATGAAAAAGTCAAGAGTTAACAGGTTGAGCATTATGTGTGAGGAGCAGCTAGAAGATCAGAGATGCTAGAAAAGAGATTGCACAGAAGAGAGAGAGAGGGAAGGGTCATGAAGGGCATTGAATAACAAGCTACGGGTAATAGGGAGCCATGGTAGCTTATTGAAAGGGGGAGTGACACAATCAAATTTTTCAATCTAGGGAAATCACTTTAGTGGCTTAATGGAGGATGGACCGGAGTGAGGGGAGCTCCCTCTCTCAGCAGTTATGGCAAAAGTCCAGACATGAGGTGGTGAGGGACTGCACCAGAGTGGGGCAGGGTCAGAGAGAAGTAGGTGGATTGGAAAGATGCTGCTGAGAAGTCAATAGGCCTTGGTGACATATTGGTTTTGGGGAGGGGGGAGATAATGAAGAGTCCAAGATAATTATAAGAATGGGAACCTGAGGGACTGGGAGGTTGATACAATAATAAGGAAGATAGGAAGAGGGAAAAGTTTAGGGGAAAGGTGATGAGTTCTGTTTTGGGTGTGCTGAGTTCAAATCTACTGGATGTAGAGTTGAGAGGTCTAAGGTAATTCAGAGCTGGAGCTCAGAAGAAAGACTGAGACTGGATATATAGAGCTGAGATAATCTCCATAGAGATAAAGGGAAGGGAAAGAGAAGGGGAAGGGAGAGAAAAGGCAGAGGAATTGAAGAATAGGGAAGGGAAGGGGAAAAGAAGGGGAAGAGAGAGGAAGAGTAGGGAAAGGAAGGGAGGGGAGGAAAAGGAAGGGCAACTGAGGGAATGGAAAGGAAAGGGAGGGAAATGAAGGGGAGGAGAGGGTAAGGAAGGGAAGGAAAAAATAGGGAAGGGAAGAATTGGAAAGGAAATGGAAAGGAAGGGAAGGAACAAGAATAGAGAAGGAAAAGGAAGGAAGAAAAGGGCATGGAAAGGAAGAGTAGAAACGGGAAAGGAAAGGAAGAGAAGGGAAAAGAAAAGGAAAAGAAGGGAAGAGAAAGGAAGGAAAGGGAAAGGAAGAGTAGAAAAGAGAAAGAAAGGGAAGAGAAGGGAAAAGAAAGGGAAAGGAAAGGAAAGAGAAGGGAAAAGAAAAGGAAAAGAAGGGAAGAGAAAGGAAGGAAAGGGAAAGGAAGAATAGAAAAGAGAAAGAAAGGGAAGAGAAGGGAAAAGAAAGGGAAAGGGAAGGGAAGAGAAGGGAGTCCAGAATCAAGGTTCTGAGTTTTGCCCTGTGGGACTCAGTCTCTGAAGGCTGGAGGAATTGGAGACAAGGAACTGAGGCTGAGCTGTAGTAGCCAGGGAAGACAAAGTGTGTCTGTGTGGGAAATCTCCACTAGGCCTGGAAGAATGAATGTGACTCAGGGGTGGAGGTGAGGTGAGAGCTGTCCCATCAGGAGCAGAATAGAGCATGAGTAAGAGAAGTGAGGCAGGAGTGGTTCTGAGGCTAAGTGCTTTATTCAGCATCCTTGGTAATCTGGAGAGCATGAGGAAGGAATTAGGAGTAAGGTCAGCCTGTCCCTCAGTTCCCAGGGGCCAGCGATGCCTTGGCAAGATCAGACAAAAAGCCGGAGCGGCTGAGAGGGGCAGGGGCCAAGTGCAAGGCTGGGAATGGATCCCGGAGCCCACTGACGGCGGGGGAAGCCCAATGAGTCCAGGAATCCTGTTTGAAGAGATTTCTGGCTACTGTGAGCTTCTGGCAGCCAATCCCGGATCTCTGCTCCCTCCGCTTCTGGTTCTCAGAAGGGACTAAGGGAGGCCAGGCAATCTCTGTGAGGAAGTCTCCTGTTGCCCAGGAGGACGGGGCCCAAATCCAAGCCCCAGTGAACACCTGGACAGCCACTGCCTTCATCTCCCCAGCTACTGGCTTGGATCGGGTCCAGCCCTTCTCCCCTCATGGCAGAACCATGATCTTACAAGTGGGAAAACAAGCCCAGAGAGGGTCTGACACCATTCTCAAGTCACAAGGTGGGTCAATGGCCGAGTATGCGGAGGCCCCAACTCCCAAGGTCCAGGCTCCCTTTCCTTACACAGGACAAATGCCCTGGACCTCAGTCTCCCCCATTTGTACCAGAATGGGATTGGTCTTGATGGGCTCTATTAATCCATCCATCAGCCAAGTACTTATTAATCACCTACTATGTGGTAGGGACTGGTCTAGGAGCCAGGATTACAAAGAAAACAATTTCTACCCTTGAGGAACCCACAAGACAATGGGTGAGTCATCGTTGCGACCGTAAAAACATATATTTTATATCATTAACTTGTATATAAACATAAAGCAAATAATACAGTGTTTATTTAGCTCGATACCAGGTCGGTGGGGAGGGAGTCCCCATCAGCTGGGGAGCAGTAAAATCTTTTTTGCACCAGGTGAGATACCCTTGATGAAGCAGAGGGGTGGGAAAAATAAAATATTATTTAAAAAAACAAAAGCAAAGTTATTATATTTTTATGATTTCCTCTAAGCTTGGAGGGGGTGATAGTTTTCTTTTTTTGTAATCTTTGATCCTATAAGAGACCCTCAATTGCATCAATGTGATAGTCCTTCTGCCAGTGCAGATTGCAACCCCTTCCAGCCTTTCCATCCAAGTAGACCTCCTAACTGACAAAGAGCCACCCACCTTCCTTCTTCTCCACACAGCCTAGGAAAGAGGATAAGGAAATTCAATTTCTCTTGCTGCTGAGCTGAAATCTCTCTCCTTGAGAGGAAGTTTTCTTTGCTTTTACTCGGGCTGGGGCAAGAGGCTCCGGGGAGAATGGAGGGGAACAGGGTCCTCAGAGGAGGAAGAACCCTTCACCAAGCTCTGGTTTCTCCCAGGAAACTCCTGGCCCAGAAACTGTGGCCCATTGTCTGCTCAGTGCCCAGGGGCAGGGAGGGATCTAGTGGGCCAGGCCAGGCCAGACCAAGGAAGGACTAAGAGAAAGAAAAACTGCTTCTTCAGGCCCTCTGCCTTCTCTCTTGTTCACCCATAGCCAGATTAGTCCGAAACCAAGATGCTTAGGACAGGGATCCAGAAGAAAAATAGCCCTGTCTGAGGTCTATAACATTTTCCATATGAAAACAGCCCAATGGCATAGAAAGCAGCCCATTTTACAGCAAAGAAGACTGAGCCTCGAAGTCACACAAAATTTGAACTATTTCTTCTTTATCCAAATCCAATCCAGGCACCCACTGTGCCATACACAGTTATACCAAGGACCTGAGGGATTGGAAAAGAGAATTGAGGAGGGACAAGGAAGCATGAGAGCTCTCTATAAGCATTGAAAGGCTAGCCCATGGAAAAAGGTTAGATCCTTAGTACTCTCCCCAAACAGACCTTTCTCTTTTTCAATTACATGTAAAATAATTTAACATTCTTTTTTTTTTTAAATATTGAGTTCCAAATTCTCTCTCTCCTTGAGAAAATAAACAATTTGATATAGGCAACACATGTAAATAGGTCTTTCTAAAAGCTAATTAAGTCTGGCTAACTAATTGATGTCAACTAATAATTACAGGGGAAATACCCCCATGGTGGGTTGTGAGCTTTATGGCATTAGAAACCCTGCCCTGAATGCTCTGAGCTGATCCTACTAGGGAGGATCCAGCCTGTTCTAGGAAGGTGAATTCTCACCTGCCCCAGAACCTCTTAGATCTGTTCGGAGGCTGAATTCTAAAGCTAACATCTCACTTCTCAAACTTAAAAACCCAATAGAAAAACAAAGTCATTTGGAAATTGAGTGGATGCTCATCAGTTGGGGAATGGTTGAATAAATTATGGTAATGAATGTAGTGGAATATTATTGTTCTGTAAGCAATGATCAGCAGGATGATTTCAGAAAAGCCTGGAAACTTAAATGAACTGATGTTGAGTGAAGTGACTAGAACCAAGAGAACATTGTACACGGCAACAACGAGATTATGGGATGATCAACTGTGATGGATGTGGCTCTTTTCAACAGCAAGGTGATTTAGGACAATTTCAACAGACTTGGGATGGACAGAGCCATCTACATCCAGGGAGAGGACTATGGGGACTGAATGTGGATCAAAGTATAGTATTTTTATCTTTTGCTTGTTTTGTTTTTGTTTTTTCTTTCTTTTGCTTTTTTTTCCCCTTTTGATCTGATTTTCCTCGTGCAGCATGATGAATACAGAAATATGTTTAGCAACCTTGTTTAACCTATATGGGATTGTTCACTATCTTGGAGAGGGGAAAGAAGGGGAGAGAGAGGGAGAACAATTTGGAAGACAAGATTTTGCAAAGGTGAATGTTGAAAACTATCTTTGCATGTATTTGGAAAAATAAAATATTATTTAAAAAAACAAAAGCAAAGTTATTATATTTTTATGATTTCCATTCAATAAGTTGATCCCACCAATACTCTAAGATGGAGCATCCCTCTCTTCCCTAAGGCAGCTCAAATCCTAGAACCCCAGAAGGGCAGAGCAGGAAGAACCTTAGAGATAATCTCATAACAATGTAATAGCTAGCATGTGGTTAGTCCTATTATGTGCCAGGCCCCATGCTAAGAGCTTTTCAAATATTTTCTCATTTAATCTTCATAACAACTTTGGAGGATCCACTGACGCTGTTCCTAACCCCATTTTATAGATGAGTAAACTAAGGCAGACAGAGATTAAGTGATGTTTTAACATTTTGAACTATATCAAATTACTTGCTGTCTTGGGGAGGGAGGAAGAAAAAGTTTGGATCACAAAGTCTTACAAAAACAAATGATTATCTTTACATGTATTTTGAAAAATAAAATACTATTGAAAAAATATATATATACATATATACATACACACACACATATAATATAGTTAGAGACCATTTTGTCCAACTTCCTTCATTTTCCAAATAAGGAAACCGAGGCTCAGGAAGTGATTCAGATAAGACTGGTCATCAAAGGCTGAAACCCAGAGCTCCTGACTCCCTGAGGCCAAGGGGAATCCTAAAGTGAAAAGACTGGAGGAGCTGAGTCCAACTTAGGACATTGTGACCTTGGACAAACCACTTTCATGTCCTTGAGCCTCAGTTTTCTCATCTGTAAAATGGGGAGGTGGAACTAGAAGGCGTCTGTTTCCTTCCAGCACCAGAGCGAGGGTGGCTGTATCTACACAATTCCAAAGAAGCACATCTGTCAATGTAAGCCTTCCTAAGACAACATGGACTGAGATGGGCTGGCTTCCGCCATGGAGTCCTGGCTTTCCTGGGGCTCGGCTCTCCCCAGAGGGCATCAAGAACAGGAGAAAAGGGGGAGGCTGCCCACAAGAGCAGATCAGAAAGGTGCCCGTGGCCAGGCTGGGCCCCGGGCACCGGCCCTCTGGAGCCAGACACTGGCAGCCCTAGAAACACTCCTCCGCCCCCTCGATCCCTCCCATCAAGGATGGTATAAATGGAAACTGGGACCTGGCTAATTACACGGTGCACGGCGTGCCTCGCGATGTAATTACAGGGCTGAGAAGCCCTGTGGTCAGGGCGCAGAGCCTGCCTCTCGGGGTTTGCAGGCCAGGCGGGTCACGGAGGAAAGCAGAAAATAGGCTGAAGGTGTTGCTGTGATTGGGCCAGGACCATGGGGCTCCCGGGGTCCAGGGCGGCCGCCCACAAGTCTCAGGGCGGAACTTGGACGTACACGGTCTCTGTACCCCCCCAGTGACCTCGGCAGGGTCATTGTTCCTGTCCCTGATTTATGGATCAGAAAACTTTGGCTCCAAGACGCCCAGGATGCCTTGTCTGTGGGGGGACTGCAGCCCAAGCTCCTTCTGTTTTTTAGGAAGATTCTCAGGCAAATGCTTCCCCCTTCGTAGCCTTCTGAGTTGGGTGGGTTGCTCTGCTCCATGGAGACGGCTGGACAATGTCCCTCGTCCTGGTCCAGGTTGCCAGGGTTCCGCGAGGAGTCGACATCCAGACGAAGGCGCCATGCTGCTACCTCCTCGGCTTTTGGACCATCCATCCCCATCCCCTGGGTCCCAGGGGTCCCCTCATAATCACTTCCTTTCTGTCTCCTTACCCGGAGGCCGCCCCTTTCTTGGGTTCCTTCGCCAACAACTGGACCTAAGCGCTTAAGGATGCCCGCATCTCCCTGACCTGTGGAGACATCCCTGGTGCTTGGCAATTCCATCGCTTGCAAGCTGGGGTGCTGGTGCGGCCCTGAGGCACTCCCGCCGGGGCTCCCTGTCCTTGGGCCCGTGAGAGAGTGCTGGGGTACAGCCTGGTGGGCACGCAGGCGGGTGGAGGCAGATACAACATTGGAGGAGAGCTGGAAATCTTGGGGTGTCCGCAGCAGAATCTCCAGGAGAGGGACGGCTCAATGGGGCAGGAGATAGATGGCCCAGAGTCAGGAGAACCTGAGTTAAAATTCAGACTCAGACACTTAACGCCCAATTGCTTTGCCAAAACAAAAAAACAAGCAAAAAAAGAGAAAGAAGGGGAAAAAAGAAGTCCCTAAGGTAAGGGGAATGACCTCTATGGCAAGGGAAGGAGTGCTCCCCAAGGGTCAGGGATTCCAGGCAGCAGCAGGACAGACTTGATGGCGGGTCAGAAAGGGCTCTCTGGCCTTCCCCTCTCCCCAGAATGGAGGCCACTTCCTAGGTTCGGCTATGGGCAAAGCTCAGCCCTGCGGGTTCTACCAGCTAGGACTCTGATCCCAATAAACCCCAACAATGACCCCCAAATAAGCCTTCATTCTGAGTCTCCCCCAAACCTTCGCCCTGATGCTAGACTGAACCCTGAGTCTGGTCCTCACATAAGCTTTTGCCCCGATCCTAGGATGAACTCCAAGCCTGGCCCCCAAATGAGCCTTCCCCCTCTGCTAAAATGCACCCTGAGCCTGGCTCCCGTCCCCAGGTTGAGCCCCGAGCCTGGTCCCGAGCAGAGGAGGGAAGCGGGCAGGACGGGACAGAGGAGAAATGACAAAGCACAAGGGGGGCTGAAGAGGAGACTGCCTTCCACAGATGTGGGAGGAGAGGCTGGGGAGGGACAGGGGGCAGCAGCTGGGGGAGGGACAGGGGGCAGCAGCTGGGGGACGGAACAGGTCTCACTCCCTGCAAGAGCAGGGGCAGAAGCGGGGAAGGTGGGCCGGAACGAGGCACCTCTGGTTTCTTGGGTGGCGATGTCTGCTCTGGGGCAGGCCCCTTCTGTGCAAATACAAGTGAGGGGTGATCTGGGTCCTTCCTGCCCAGGCCCGGCCCAGGGTGGGAACCTGGAGCCTCTGTTTGCAAACAACCGAGCTCTAACCTGTTCCTTCCTCCCCTCCTTCTCTGCTGGCCAAGTCAGTCCTGCATCCTGAGGAGGTCCTGGCAGCAGGAAGCTGGCTCTGGGCACGGGGCCAGGGACACAGGGAACAGCTACCAGGTGAGCACCGGACCCAGGTGTCGTTACTATAAACACAGCCTGGTGCACTTTAGAGAGAGAGAGAGTTAGACACACAGAGAGAGACAGAGAGAGAGACAGAAAGACAGAGAGATAAAGAGACAGAGAGAAAGAGAGAGTTAGACAGAGAGAGAGAGACAGAGAGATAAACAGAGTGATAAAGAGACAGACAGAGACTCAGAGAGACACACAGACAGAGACAGACAGAGAGAGAGCACAGAGTTTCTTGAGGAATCAGGGACTGGTGGAAAATGGTGGTAGAAATGGACCCTAACCTGCATGCTCCGGGATCCCAGGATGTTCCCGAGCATCCCAACATCTTTCAGGTACCACCGGTCCCCTAAATACGGCTCTATCCCACCCTCCCCAGCCCAGCAGCCCAGTGCCTGGAATTCCACCTTTCGGGTTGAATTCTTTGGCCCCTAGGTGCAGAACCTTGAATCAGGAGACATGGGCAGCAGCGGGGAGACAGGAGGCCAAAGGAGCAGATTTGAGCCTCCTGACCCGGAGGGAGACCCCATCCCTGAAAGTCTTCAGCCTGGATGGCCCCGTGTCTGGGATGTGCTAGCCAGGGACTCTGTCAAGGGATGGGGAACGCTCTCCAGCACTGTGAATACTCTTGTGAAGTCCAGGCCATCCTGCAGTCAGAGTAACCCAACTTGGAGGCCATCTTCCACTCCCAAGTCTTCCCAAACTGGACCATCCAAGGAGGAAGGGCCTGGCAAAGGGCAGAACTCTGCACTGACAAATACGAGCTCCCGTTGGGCGAGTGGGGCGAATTGAATGGGCAAGCTGAGAGGGAGCCGCAAAACCAAATCTCTCTCTACCGGCGCCCAGATGGGCCCAAATCTGGAAGGGATGGGAGGGGGAGGCAATTTTTAGTAGGAGGATGAGATGTAAAACCTGAGGTTTTATGATAACTACATCTTGGAAGGAGAAGCCACGTGTTCTGCTGACCTGAGGCCCAGGAAAGGCTTCCCGGCAGGAGCACCCTCAAAGGATGGGCAGGATTCACTGGAGGAGGGGGATGCCTCCCTGGCCACAGCCTGAGGCTCTGCCAGGAGACAAAGCTGCTGCTGCTAGGGGCCAAAGCATCCAGTAAACTGTAAAGCCCCCGGGGGACACTACGGGGAGAGAAGGCTGGGAGGGGCAGCAGGCCATGGAGGGTCTCAGATTCCAGGCAAAGGATATCAAAACTTACTGAGCAGGCAGTAGGGAGCTACTGAAGGTTCTGGAGGACAGAAGAGCCATGACTATATTTGTGCATCGGAGATTATATTCTCTGATCCCAAACTCACTCCTTATGGAAGGCGTGAGGGGGCAGGCCACAGCACTGGGCAATGACGTGCTGATCAGCTTCCCCAAAGTGGGCCAGAGATAGAAAGTCCTGCCATAGAAAGTTTTCCCCACACCTCTCTGTGATTGAGAAAGAAGATGAGGCAGCTGGGAGGGACGCCCGCCGCCTCCTGACTTTTCCTGCCAAGCGTCTGGATTGTGAAAATGTTTCCTCGTTTGGAGACCGGGGTGAGCAGTGATCGGAGATCTGTTAAGTGCAATGGAGGTTGAATGCCTGGGGATCGATGTCCTATCTGGGGATTATTATGATGATGATTTTCCTTGATCTTATTATCTTCATTATCCTTGATGTTATGATGCTGATCATCCTCATTATCCTTGATAGTATCACATCATTCTTGTTATTGCGGGTCCGGTCCCCGGCCTCTCCCCGCCGACTGCACGTCGGCTCACAGTGCCAGGTACCGGTCCCGCCAGTGCTCAGGGCCAGCCCCGCCCGGCTTCAGCGAGGGCATCTCTGCCCACAAGGCCGGGGAGGGCAGCTCAGGTCAGGCCAGAGGTGGGCGCCGGAGGGTGACGACACCTCGGGGATTACTGGGCAAGCGTGCCGGCCTGCGGGTCAGAGTTCACATGCCCGGCCAACTCGGGGACACCGAGGGCACCCGATCCAGAGACTGAGGCATCCCTGACGGAACCAGCTGCTGGGTCTCACGGCTGACTTAGGCCTCCTTGCCTCTGGTCCCCAGACTGCCCTTCTGGGGTCTGGAATTTGGCTCAGGGACGCCCCCCCCCCCACCTTCTTGGTTTCTGACCCAGAGTACAGGCTCCTAGAGCTAGAGGGGTCACTCAGTCCCACACCTCGGGGGTTCCCAGCAGCACCTCCCGTGATGGGGAAGCCCCAAGCTCCTGCAGTGGCCCCTCCACTCCCAGATAACTCCCATCACTGATTGGTTGCCTGATGACTCAATCAGACTTTTTTCCTTCTTTCCACCAGTCCTCCTCTCTCCTTGTTAAGATTCCCCCTTCCCAGCCCCTCCGCCACCTCTGGTTCTGCCCTTGGAGACCACACAGAACAGGGAGAATCCTTTGACAAGACAGCCCTTAACTATTGGGATCAATCAACAAAGAAGCATTCATTAAGTGCCTGCTGTGTGCTGGGCACTGTACTGGCGGTTGTGTCGATTCCCCCAAATCCTCCTTTCTCTGGGCTCTCCCTGACTCCGTCCCCTCCTCCCGCTGAGACCGTTCCCTCTCCTCTCTGCCGGCTGGCTCAGAGCCCTCCCCCGCCTCTGCCCTCCTCTCCCTCACACCCAGCAGTGTCCTTTCTGGGACGTAGTTCTTGGTGGGGAAAGGCTCCACAAGTCCTGAGAGGACACACTGAGGCAAGGCCTGGGCAAGTTTGGCTCAGAGGTCCCCCCTCCTCTGCCCAGCCCTGCCCTGGGGTCCGGGCGGCTGTCCAGCTGGGAGATGCTCCAGTCCCCTCAATTTACAGGTGAGGAAATCAAGATTCAGCCAGGTAAAGGGCTTGCCCGAGGTCAGCCGAATGGCCAAGCCTGACCTCAGCTCCAGCTCAGCTCAGTTCTCCTGCTGCACTCCCACAGCTGGCCCCTGGAGTATGGCCAAGTAGAGCAGGCCTTCGGGGCTGGTTTCCAGCAGAGGGATCTTTGACCAAACTCTGTCCCTAAGACAGGCCTGAAATAACCAGGAAAGACCCACCGCCACTCCGCGTCATCCCGGAGGGCGTCCCCCTGCTCACAGACCTTCTCCTTCCAAGTATGGAGTCAGTCACCTTAGCAATGCACAGGTCTGACCTGGCACAGAAACCATCGATGGCTCCCTATGGCTCACCAGGTCAAAACCACACTTTGCCAAGCAATCAAGGGCTTCCCAACCTGGTATCACCAACTTCCCCAGGCCCTGCAGCCCTCCATATTGCTGTTCTATTGCCTCTGAAGGGTATTCCCTTCAGGGCATTCTCCTTAACTGCCCCAATCCACCTTCTTCTCACCTACCTCTGACGCCCCAAATCCTTGAAGACTGATGACCACTGCCCAGCCCTGGGGTCAATCTGCCCCGTTTAACTTGAGGGCACAGTCTGGGGCTCCTCCTCTGTCCCCCCAAACTGGGAGCTCCCTGAGGGCAGGGCCTGGGAAAGTTCCCCCACCCCATGTTGGAAGCACTAACTGTAAGGGGAAGATTTCTAAGTTTTATTGACTGGACTCAGGACAGAAGCCTCAGCTCTGGAGAGCATGGACAGGCTCTCTTTGTGAGGCTGGAGAAAAAGACCTGGGTTTGGAGTCCATGAGACTTGGGGGATCTGGAGCAAATCATTTTGCCTCATCTGTAAAATGGGAAGAAGCACTGGGGACTGCATTGTTAGAAAGGTGCATTTTATCTTCAAGGGCCTTTGTTTTCCTGTTACCCAGAGCCCACCTGTGTGCTCCAGACCCTCTCCAAGGTACCAGATCACAACCACAGGGCATAGCCCATGGCCTCTAGCTGGGCTGGGAGCTCCCCCTTCCCCCCCTCTCCCCTGGTGCTAATGAGCCATGGTATCTAGTCCTGAGTGACTTTCTGTGCCTTCAGAAAGGAAGGGCTGGGAACTGTGCATGTAGGCCTGAAGACCATAGACAGCTCACGTGGGAAGAGGAAGGCCGGCTCCTGCACTGTAGGGATGTCACAGGAGCCGCCCTGGAGCCCCAAGGGACTTCATGGTGCAACCTCCTGATTGCACAGAATCTGAGAATCACCTGCCCGAGGTCACGCACCTAATGAACGTCTGAGGAGGAATTAGAACCTGGTCTTCCCCACTCCACCCTGAGTACCTGGGATAGAGGCCTACAGGTGTGTGCACGTGTCCGTATGGGTATTGTGTGTCCCCCTGTCTGGGGATCCCTTGGAGTCCGCAGGGGGGAAGGGGGGAGGCCAGGCCCTTGCAGCCATCCTGGGGCTGCCGTCCTGGGGCTGCCGTCCTGGGGCTGCCGTCCCAGCCCCTCAGGCTCAGCTCCTTCTTTCCACCAGTCCTCCTCTCTCCTTGTTAAGAGTCCCCCTTCCCAGCCCCTCCCACCACTTCTGGTTCTGCCCTTGAGGACCACACAGAATTGGGAGAATCCTTTGACAGGACAGCCTTTAACTATTGGACACTGTACTGGCTTTTACAGCCCTGGCAATATTTGGTGAGCCCAATAACTGGGACTACCTTCAGGGATGGGGGTCAGACCGTGTGACTGTGGAAGGCCATCTCTCTCTGAGCCTCAGTCTGCTCCCCTGTGAAAAGGCACCACTCCTTGGCCAAGAGGGTCCCTGAGGAAAATGCTCTGCGGTCATTCCCCCTGGGCCTTGTCTGGTAGAGACCATCCCCCCCACTCTGGCACAGGTTCCATCCCCTCACATCTGGACTACAGGTCTGCTGCTTCAGGCCTCTGTTGTGGATCAGTCCTGGCCGACACAAAGATACTGGGCCAGCCTGCTGTTTCATTCCCTAGCTCATTTTACATGGGAGGAAAGTGAGGCAGACAGCGAGCAGTGACCTGCTCAGAGACACCCAACTAGTAAGTGTTGGAGGCTGGATTTGAATTTTTCTGGTTCCCAGCCCAGCGCTCTATCCACTAGACCACCCGGCTGCTCCTCCTCTCTGAGGTGACCTTCCATATGCTCTTCCATTCTTGTGTGGACGTTGTTTGCAAGTGGTCTTTTCCATTTCTTCCTGGAGGACAGGGATGGAGGGCTTTTGCCCTTCTTTTATCCCTAGTGTTAGTTCAACACCAGCATGTACTAAGTTCCAGGAAGGCTCATTGATTTAAAGCAGGGAGAATCCTCAGATGACCTCCCCCAGTCCCACTTTACAGTGCAGGAAATGGGCTCAGTAGGAGCTCAAGCTCACAAAGGGAGTGAGTGGCCAGGCCAGAATATTGAGTCCTGACTGGGAGTTCCTGAGGACAGGGTCCGGGGCTTTTGCTCCCTTTTCTCCCTCTGCAGAGCCCAGCACAACTCCATGGTGACAGGGCGGACTCAAAAAGCCTCCCCATCCCTTCCTGGTGGTCTGGGATCCTCAGGGACATGGCCTTCTGAGCTGAATCTGAGCCCTGCCTCCGGCCCTTCCCTTTCTGAGAATATTAAGTCCACCTCCATTTCTTTCTGTCTGCCTTTTAACTCCCTCCAGCAGGGTGTAGCCCACCCTCTCCATATATACCCCTAGCAGTATCAATGGCTGGAAAGGGTCTGCAGGACCTCAGAACTGCGGGGTGCTGGGATCCCTGCCTGCCCATGAGCGGTCTAGAGCAGGGCCTGCTACCAGGCGATCCCAAATCAGACAAAGAATTACAACTTCGGAAATGGACTGACGACCAGATCTAGAGAAATCGAAAACTCCCAATTCCTCCCACCAGATGCTCCATTTCCCAGCTCTCTTGCCATCTCACCAGGACTGGAATGCCTTCCCCTCCCCACTTTCTTCAAGACTCAGCTCAAGTATCCCCTTCTGCATGAAGCCTTTCCAAGGACTTGTGCCCTCCCCCAAGCTACACACACACACACACACACACACACACACACACACACACACACAATGTTTAGCTGAAAAGGACTTTGGAGAGAGACAGCTAGTCTAGCATCTGCCTCCTACAATGCATTTGGTTCTCTCTTAGACTGAATCAAGATGGTGGCAAGATGGCAGACAGCCCCCAGTACCCTCTGTGTGGGTTTAGGTGTCTCTAGGGCAAACATGACTTCCCCAAGACATCCTTTGTCAATCAGAGGCAGGACTGAGCTGGGGACCCAGTCTACTGGCTCAACCCAGAGTTTTATTGCATGGGACTGCCTCTTTGCAGATGGAGAAGATTGTGTTGGGCAAGAACATTCTCCTTGCCCCGTGGAAGCCTTTGGGCCAGGGCCAGGTCTCCAGGTCTCTTCCCTTGAATGGAGCATGAGAGCCACAAGGGGTAGTTGGTTGTTCTGTCAAGCCAGTTCATGCACCATTGGGTCACCATGCATTATGGGAGTGCTGCCCCCTACAGGGCTTGCTCTCTCAGGTGGCCTTCTCCAGGTGGAATCTGCCACCCAGCACCTGAGAGGGAAAGGTTATGCTAGAAATGCTGCAGACTGTGGCAATTCTCCGTCCTCCATTTTGTAGATTCTGCCCTCTCCCCTTCACTGAAAATCCTGAAGAAATTTGCCCTTCTCTTGGACTATGCGCCACCGTTCCCTCCTCCCAGTTCATGAAGATCACTGAGAGTGGCTTAGCAAGCACATCTCTGCTTTTATCTTCATCTCTTTGGCTCCTGGACTATGGCTTAAATATGGGAATAATAAGTTCCTGAGCCAGGACATAGTGCATTCAACAAGGATTGGAAATGATACATTCTATTTTTAAAAAATCACATCCAAAGGGCGATGAGGCAGGGAGAAAAGCACCTCTGTAGAGCCACCAAGCCAGTGGAACAAGATAACAATTACAATGTAGGGAAAAAAAGCAATAGAGACACAAGGAAATCCAAGGGAAGCAAAATGCATGTTAAACAAATACACACAAAGGTGGAAAACAGAGATAAAATACAAAGTGACCCAGAAAACCTAATACAAGAAGGCAAATGACCAATAGCTATCACTGAGACTTGGTGAGATGGCTGCAGTATGACTTTGGAACAATATGCTTTATTTTAAAAAATGGGTAAGGCAAAAGGAAAGTGGAGAAGGAGAATAAATTTAGAAGATATATTCACAGAATGGGACAGTCAAAAGGGCAGAACCACAGTCTTACAGAAACAGCAAAAGAAGAAGAAGAAGAAAAAGAATAAAAAAGAAGAAGAAGAAGAAGAAGAAGAAGAAGAAGAAGAAGAAGAAGAAGAAGAAGAAGAAGAAGGAAGAAGAAGAAGAAGAAGAAGAAGAAGAAGAAGAAGAAGAAGAAGAAGAAGAAGAAGAAGAAGAAGAAGAAGAAGAAGAAAGAAGAAGAAGAAGAAGAAGAAGAAGAAGAAGAAGAAGAAGAAAGAAGAAGAAGAAGAAGAAGAAGAAGAAAGAAGAAGAAGAAAGAAGAAGAAAGAAGAAGAAAGAAGAAGAAGAAGAAAAGAAGAAGAAGAAGAAGAAGAAAGAAGAAGAAGAAAAAAGAAGAAGAAGAAAGAAGAAAGAAGAAAGAAGAAGAAGAAGAAGAAGAAGAAGAAGAAGAAGAAGAAGAAGAAGAAGAAGAAGAAGAAGAAGAAGAAGAAGAAGAAGAAGAAGAAGAAGAAGAAGAAGAAGAAGAAGAAGAAGAAGAAGAAGAAGAAGAAGAAATGTTGACATTGGAGTAAGCTACAGACCACCTGGCCAGAATGGAGAAATAGATGAGGGATTCAGAAAATAAATCTCAAATCTCACACTAAAGCATATATGATAGTCATGATGGACTTCAATTATTTGGAGATGTGTTAGAGTTCTCTGTGACAGTGTAGAGCTACTCATGATGTTTTGAATTATCTAAAATGATAATTTCATTTCTTAAGAAGTGGAGAGACTAATAAGAGGAAATCCTATTTTTAGCTTCTGGGGTTGTTGTTTGTCCTTTGTTTTTGAAGAGGACCAATGATATCATGGATGATGTCTTGAATTGTTTATGAATTAGATTTTTTTTAGGAATTAGGTCTAAGTGAGGCAGATTGCACAGCCATCAATTTCCTCTCTTCCTGAGACATCAAAATCCAGTGGCAAGACAAAAGTCAGGATGACTGGCAATGGTCCAAGATGGAGTGGTCAATCTTGACTTCTCCAATGTCTGATCAAACTCTCAGTACTTCACAGCACCTCTTCGGCCACCATCATGGCTGTTGGAACAAATTGTTCTCATTTGTCCATTTAGCCGGGGGTATTCTTTACGAGCTTGGGGTAAACATCCCCCTGACTCACTGTTGATTACCTTCATTCTGTTTTAGCCTGCCTGCCAAGATGGTTTTACTGAAGTATGGCTACTGCACAAGCTATCACTTCTTGGAGCCACATGAGAGAAACGGGCGACTAGTTGAACACAAAGGTGGATAAGGAGGTCTGAAAATGGGTTGGTGAGCCCACATACCAAAGGGCTAGTCTTCTGAACACTCCATAACCCCTACTTCTGGGGTAGACACGATAAAAAAGCATAGGAAGTAGGAAAGCTCCATCTTAGAAGTTGTGATGAAGACATACAAAACTGGTAATTGTCTACTATTATCCCTAAATATTTAGGAGAACAAATTTCAAAGGGTTCAGAAAAAGCCTAAAGCTTTATAAGGGAAATCAGCATAGAAATAGGAAATTCTGGGGAAGATTTTAAAAACTCATGCCTCCAGAGTTGAAAGGGAATTTAAAAAAACAAAACTCTACAATCCTCCCATTTTACATTTGAGGAAACTGAGCCCCAGAGAAATAAGCAAATCTGGTAGGGAAGAAAAGGAGGAATCCTTTGAAGAAATTGTTGTGGAGGCACAGGGAACTCACCAGCCCAAATGATATTTTAAAGTCATCAAATCAAGGGCAAACAATGGAAGATGAATACAAAAAGGATATGACCCTTTAAGGACATTGTCAGGAGTACTAAAGCTCAGAAAGAGCTGAGGGTGATAAGAAAAATTAAGCTTTTCAGGGATTTTAGCTAAATTGGAATGGGGTGGGTAAGTAGGTAAGAGAGATGAGACAGAAGGGACAGAACCACAGCTAAGGATGGATAGGCCAGAGATTACAAGCAATGGAGAGGAGGCAAAATCAACGGCTTCCTAGTTTGCTTCTGCTTTTTCTATAAGAAAGATTTTTTTTTTTTTATACTGGAAAGGGAGGCTAGGTTCAAATCTGAGAACTCTGTGTAACCTTGAAAAAGGGTCCCTAATTCCTTTGGATCCCAGTTTCCTAATCTGAAAAATGAGGGGTTAGATACTCCCTATGGTCCCTTCTAGCTCTAAATCTATGAACTAGGGACAAAAAATTGGGAGCTGAGAGAGGGATCATGAGGAAAAGAGAGGGAGGGAAGAGAGAAGACAGAGACAGAGAGAGACACAGGGAAAGAGACAGAGATACAAATACAGTCACAGAGACACAGAGAGAAAAGGAGAAGGAGAAGAAGAAAAGGAGGAGGAAGAGCAAGAAAAGGAGAAAAAGAGGAGAGGGGAATTAAGGTAAAGAGAGAGATGGACAGATAGAGACAGAGGGAGGAGGAAAGAGAGATTATCAAAATGGCAAGCTGCCCTTCATGAAATCAAATCAATTTTCTCAAAAGAATAATATACTTGAATAGTATACTAGATCTAATTATAGCAGTAAAAGAACGAGAAATTAAAGAAATTAGAATAGACAATGAACAAATAAAATTATTATTCTTTGCAGATGATTTGATGATATACCTAGAGAATTCTAGAGAATCAACTAAAAAACTAGTTGAAATATTAACTTCAGCAAAATTGTTGCATGCAAAATAGTACCTTTTAAGTCACCAGTATTTCTATATATTTCTAAGAAAGTCCAGCAGCAAGAAATAGAAAGAGAATTTCCATTTAGAACAATTGTAGACAATATGAGATACTGAAGTATTTATCTGGAAAGAAACTATATAAACATAAATATAAAACACTTTTTGCACAAATGAAAGTCAGTTCTAAACCTTTGAAAAAAATATTAATTGCTCATGGGTAGACCAATATAAAAATGACACTTCTACCTAAATTAATCTACTTGGTTGGTGCCATACTAAATTCCCAAGATATTATGATATAAGGCTTAAAAAAAAGACGAAATTCATCTGGAAGAATAAAAGGTCAAGAGTATCAAGGGAACCAATAGAAAAAAATGTGAAGGAAGGTGACCCAGCAGTACCAGACCTCAAACTGTATTGCAAAGCAATAATCATCAAGGCAATCTATCACTGGCTAAGAAATAGAGTGATGGATTACTGGAATGAACTAGGTATATGATTCAGAGGAGTAAATGACCATAATAATCTAGGGTTTGATAAACCCAAAGCTTTGGGGACAAGAACTCATTTTTTGACATAAATTGCTGGAAGATTGGAAAGCAGCTTGGCAGAAACTACGAACAGACCAACATCTTTTACTGTATACCAAGTTAAGGTCAAAATAGGTACATGATTAAGACATAAAAGGTAATACTATAAGCAAATTAGGAAAGCATAAACCTCAGATCTATTGATAAAGGAAGAATCTATGACCAAACAAGAGATAAAAAGCATTATGGTATATAAAATGAATAATGTTTGATTATGTTAAATTAGAAGGGTCTTTTACAAACAAAACCAATGCAGCCAAGATTAGAAGGAAAGCAGAAAACTTGGAAGTAGGCTGGGATTTACAGCAAGGTTCTCTGATAAAGACCTCCTTTCTTAAGTATGTAGAGGATTGAATCAAGTTTATAAGAATGCAAATCATTCTTCATTTGTCAGAGGATATAATCAGGAAGTATCAGACAACGAAATCAAAGCTATCTCTAGTCATATGAAGAAATGCTCTAAATCACAACTGTTTAAAGAAACGCAAATTAAAACAATTCTGAGGTATCATCTCATCGGCTAATATGTCAGAAAAGGAAAATGACAAATGTTGGAGGGGATGTGATGTAGAAAAATAGGAACACTAGTGCACTATTGGTGGAGTTGTAAACTGATTTATATAATTTATATAAATATATAAAAATAATTTATAACTATGCCCAAAGGGTTATAAAATCATGCATACCCTTTGACCTAGCACTACTAGGGCTATACCTCAAAGAGATAGGAAAAAAGGACCCATAAGCACAAACATATTTGCAGTTCTATTTGTGGTGGCAAAGAATTGGAAGTTGAGGGGATACCATCAATTGGGGAATGTTGAACAAGTTGTATATAATTGTGATCTTGTGTTATAAGAAATGATGAGTAGGATGCTCTCAGAAAAACCTGAGGAGTATATAAACTGATACAAAGTGAAATAAGCAGAACCAGGAGAACACCGCAAACAGTAAATAACAACAACATTGCAACAATCAACTATGAATGACTTAGTTATTCTCAGCGATACAATGATCTAAGACAACTCTGAAAGACATGATGAAAATTGCTATCCGCTGCCAGAAAAAGAACTGATGGAGTCTAAATACAGATTAAAACATGCTTTTTAAACTTTATTTTTCTTTTTGGTCTGTGTTTTCTTTCACAACATGGCTGATATGAAAATATGTTTTGCCTGACTGCACATGTATAACCTACATCAAATTGCTTGTCTTCTCAATGAGGGGTAAAGAGAGGAAGGGAGAAAGGGAGAGAATTCTAGAACTTGATTTTTTTTAAATAATAGTATTTTCCCCCAGATACATGATAAGAGGAAGTGAAAATTTTAAAGAAATAAATGTAAAAAAGGTTTTGCAAAGGTGAATGTTGAAAACTATCTTTGAGTATATTGGTGAAAATGAAATATTATATAATTTTAAAAATATTAAAGTTTTTGCATGTGATTGGAAAAATAAAATATTGTTTTTTTTAAAAGAATGACATGTTTGAATATCAAAAGCATAGATAAATGTAATTGATGAGCTGCTGACAATGTTCTTTGGAAGATCATGGGGAGCAAAGTTGGAAGAGGTAAATGTTCCGATTGTTACAAAGGGAAGGGATCAACATGCTAGGGATCTTGCTTGTGATTTTTGCCAAAATTCTGTTATTATTATTATTGTTGTTGTTGTTGTTGTTGTTGTTGTTGTTGTTGTTAAAGAGATGTTAAGGGACCATTCAGAAAAGCAAACAACAATCAGAGCCAGCTAGTACTCCCCCAAGAACAAGCCACTAACCCCATTACCTTTCTTGAACAGGATTATTAGACTGGTCAGTCAGAGGAATATTTAGTGGATGTATACATTTTAACAAAGCATCCAATAAAGTACTTCGTGCTCTTCTTCTGGAGAAGGTGGAGAAATGTGCATCAGACAGAAGCACTGTGAGGGAGTTTTAGAAATAGTTGGATGGCTGGCTTCAAAGAGTAGCCATTAATGTTTCTAAGTCAACTTGAGGGGAGTGTCCTGCTCAATTCTATGCTATTTAACATTTTCTCAGTGAACTAGTCAAAGGCACACTTGGTACGCTTACCAAATCTTCAGATACCAGATATCTCCAGATAAACTAGGAGGCAGAGCTAATGTTGGATGGCATAGCCTAATAATATCTTATCAACACAGGACCCTGGGCCAAATATAAAAAGTTTTAAAAAATCCAAAAAACAAAGTTTTACACTTGGGTTCAAGAGATAAACTTAATTACTATAAAACAGGCCATCTGAAAATGGAAGGGGGAGAGGAATAAGCATTTATTAGGCACCTACTAGATGGTAGGCCCTATGCTCAGTGCTTTATAAATACTATGTGATTTCATGTAAAGGTATGGATAAGATTAAGTCTATTTTTTTTTTAAAACTACCTGCGTCTGGTGCTAATTGAAAGCCCATGCACTGTCTAGACAAGTATCTGAGTTGGGGCTTGGAAAATTTTCATAATTCTCACTTAACTCCATGAGGATCCTGCACCCTCCCCCCCCAAAAAAAAACATCATCAAGCAATTACCAAGTATTGCTATATGCTAGGTACTGTGCTGGGCCCCCATTTTGGTCCAAGGCAATTTTTTTGCACAAACAAAACCAATGCAGACAAGATTAGAAGGGAAGCAAATTAGAAGAACCAAAATAGTCTGTCTCTCAGATCTATGGAGAAGGAAGGAATTTATGGCCAAAGAAGAACTAGAGTATATTATGAAATGCAAAATGGATAATTTTGATTATATTAAGTTAAAAACTTTTTTTTAACAGGATTCTGGAGCATTCTCCGATGAAATTGCTGACAATGCTCTCAATTTCCTCTGCGATTGATGTATAAATGAAGCTGAGAAAACCCAAAAAGCGGCAGGCTCTGGAACTCCTGGGCCTCCACCCTCTAGGCCCGCATTCCTGCTTTATTATGTATCGGTGTCAGCCACAACAACAACAACCCGAAGAACCCTCAACTTTGGTGTGGTATCGGCCGGCCCCAAACCCTGAAGTCTCCCAACATGACTCTGCTCTCTGGAATGCGAGCAGACCTATTATTTGCAGAGTGGTTTCCCGTCTCCTGGGAGCTGCTTCTAGACTGGTCCAAGCAGGAGGCCAGAGCAAGGCCATTGGTCCTCATTTTACAGAAAAGGATCAGCAAGGGCAACAGACCTACTTCAGAACGGACCAGCCAGAGCCCCAGTCTCTCTCCCATTGCCCAATATGGGTTTCTCCCTGTGCTGGTTTGGAGTCAGGAAAAAGTGGGGTCTTTGAATCCCCAGAATCCTGCTTTGTCCATCATAGCATGCTTGCTAAATTGAATTGAGTTGGGCAGTTTCGGGGAACCGGTTTCACAGGTGGGGAAACTGAGGCTGAGAGAGAGGAAGAAGAAATTTGGCCAAGACTACACAAGCAGGAAATACAAGGCAAAGCTGGCACCGGATCTCAGTGGGCCCTCTTGGCTGCCTCTTAGTAGAGACTTCCTTGGTTTTCCTAATTCTCCCCCTCACCTCTGTCTGCCCAGAGTCTGCCCATCCCAGCATCTCTCTGGGTAAGTCTGTAGGAGCCGCGGCTTTCCTCCCTGGATTGTCCACGTGTGGGAACATACATGGCAGAGTGTTTCCCTGGTGCAGGTGGCTGCCCAAGCTCATTAGAAGGAAGGACCCGGAACTTTGATGTTTCCTAGGCCTGGGGCAGAAGCTTCAAGGGGGAGCAGATGTTTTAGATCAAACAGGCTTAAGGACAGAGGAGGACAAAGCAGGCCAGACCTGGGGGAGGAGCAGGGAGGCTGGGGCCCCCCACTCACTCCCCCAGCAGCCCTCAGCCCAGAGGGGCCCCAGCCTTGGCTGGCTGCCCTTCTCCCAGGCCCCCCGTATTCATAGCTTGTCCCTGCCATGTCCTGCCAACAAGCCCTCCTAGCCAAGGCTGGGCAGGGGCACATGCTCCCCACAAGGCTCTGTGCCATGGAGGTTGGGCAGGGGTCAGTTTCCTTGTATATCTTCCCCACAAGGTTCTCACAAGCCCCAGTGGCGGAGGCAGGGAGGCTGGGAAAAAAGGCGACAGAGCCAGCCGAGGAGGAGGCTGATTCATAGCCCTAAACCCCCAACCTCGCTCGGCAGCTCAGGAATGCAGCTCGGTCTGGCCCGACGGGGCACCCTGCCCAAGCCCAGCCTTTCCAGGTCAGATAGCCGCAGAGTGACCCGAGAAAGTCGCAGGTGCTGGAGTCTGGCCCAGGCAGTGACCCCTTGCAGAAACCCAAAACAAGGCCCTCCCGCTTCTGGTCTGGCCCTACCCCACCCTCCCGGGACTTCCCTCCCAGAAAAGGCCCAGACTTTCACTGGGGGAACCCGGGGCCAGCAGGAAGTAAGAGGTTCTGCCTGAGCAAATAGCAGCTGAGCATCGGGGAGGGTGGGGAGGGCAAGAGGTCTGGGCAGGAGGGGCTGCCCAGCCAGCTGTCACCTGAGCTGGAACAGGGCCAGGCAGCCATGGGGACAGGGCCAGGACCTGCCAGAAATCACAGAGCTACCAGGGATGGCCTAAGGGCCTCTTGGTGGGAAGGGACCTCGGGACCCTCAGTCATTTCTGCATCTAACAGAGCCCCAGGAGCTTCCCTCATCTGGGAGAGGGGTGAGACACCCAATGACCGGGAACTCTCACTCACATCCTTCCCATTAGGGAGGAGTGGTCACAGTGCTGTGGGAGGTTTGGGATGCCTCCAGCTGGAAACATCAGAGGGGGCATCCTGGAGGAGGTGGTATTTGAGGTGAAGATGGGCAGGGAGGGCATCCTGGGGATTGACTGATTATATGTTGGGAAGGAGGATGGCACCAATCTGGGGGCCTTGAAGGACAAACTTTTTTCTTGATTGATCTTTAAAAGTACATTTTATAGGATTTTTAATATATTTCATATATATTATAGGATTGATATATTTATACATATAAATATATATTATATATATATATATATATATATATATATATATATATATATATTTCTCACCAAAACTTCCCCTGCTCCTTCGAGAGAGCCACTCTTTATAATAAAGAAAAAAGGGGTAAAAAAATTCAACCAAAGAAGCCAGCATCTAAGAATAGCTCACATTGTATGCAGTTTTCCTTCTCCATGGTCCCCCACCTCTCAAAGAATCAGGGAAGGGAAGTAGTGTCTTCTCACGCTTCTTTAGGGCCACCTTTGCTCACCCAATTTCCATTTCCAAAGTCCAGTTTCAACTGGATTGTTGTTGTCATTTTTTCTACATGAGTGGCTGTGACGATAATTTTAATAATGGCTGCAAAGTTTGTGATGCAGTAAGCGTCTTGTTTGATCCTTATAAGAACCTCGGAGATAGATGCTGTTATTATTCCTATTATGTAGATGAGGAGACTGAGGCAGACAGGTGAAGTGACACAGCCCACATTCTACAACTAATAAGTGTATGAGGTAGAATTTCAACTTGGGGTCTTCCAGACTCTAGACTATCATTCTACCCACAAGTTACTGGGGTGCATGTTCTCCTGTGGCCATCAGGGAACTGAATAAATGAAGCCTTGGTGGAGATGGGAAGACTCTGGGAAGACCTCATCACTGTCCCCAAAGATCTGAAGATTTTACCTAGAAAATATTAGCCTTTCTGCCCAGAGGGTAGGAGAGGGAAGAACAGAGAAGAGGGAGGAAAAGTGACAGGGATGGTCCTTTAAAAAAAATTTTTTTTAGTAATATTTTATTTATCCAAATACACAGGAAGATAGTTTTCAACATACACCTTTGCAAAACCTTGTTTTCCAAATTTTTCTCCCTCTCCTCCCCCCTCCCCTCTCCCCAAGACAGCAATCTGATATAAATTAAATATGTGCAATATTTAACATATTTAATATACTCATGTTAAGCAAAAAAAAAAAAAAATCAGATAAAAGAGGGGAAAAAACACACACACAAGAAAGGAGGAAGAAAAAAACCAAGCAAACAAAAACAACAATAAAAGGTAAAAGTACTTTGCTGTGATCCACATTCAGTCTCCAAGTTTCTCTCCCTGAATGTAGATGGTTCTCTCCATCATAAGTCTATTGGAATTGCCTTGAATCACCTCACTGTTGAAAAGAGCCAAGTCCTTCATGGTTGATCAACAATCTTGTTGTTGCTTTGTACGATGTTCTCTTGGTTCTATTTCCTTCACTCAGCATCAGTTCTGTGAGTCTTCTCAGACTCCTCTGAAATCACCCTGCTGATCATTTCTTACAGAACAACAAAATCCATAACATTCATATACCATACCTTATTCAGTCATTCTCCAGTTGATGGGCCGCCAGTTCCTTGCCATGTAAAAAGAGCCGCCACAAATATTTTTTTCACATGTGGGTTCTGTTCCCTTTTTTTTTTTTGTTTTTTTTTTTTTTTTTTTTTTTTTTTTTTTTTAATTTTTTATTTTATTTTATAATTATAACATTTTTTGACAGTACATATGCATGGGTAATTTTTTACAACATTATCCCTTGCACTTACTTCTATTCAGATTTTTTCCCTTCCTCCCCCAACCCCCTCCCCCAGATGGCAAGCAGTCTTATATATGTTAAATATATTACAGTATAATTTAGATACAATATATGTGTGTAGAACCGAATTTTTTGTTGCACAGGAAGAATTGGATTCAGAAGATAAAAATAACAGTTTACATTCATTTCCCAGTGTTCCTTTTCTGGATGTAGCTGGTTCTGTCCATCATTAATCAATTGGAATTGGATTAGATCTTCTCTATGTTGAAGAAATCCACTTCCATCAGCATACATCCTCGTACAGTATCATTGTTGAAGTGTATAATGATCTCCTGGTTCTACTCGTTTCACTCAGCATCAGTTGATGTAAGTCTCTCCAAGCCTCTCTGTATTTCTCCTGTTGGTCATTTCTTATAGAACAATAATATTCCATAACATTCATATACCATAGTTTACCCAACCATTCTCCAATTGATGGACAACCATTCATCTTCCAGCTTCTAGCCACTATGAAAAGGGCTGCCACAAACATTTTGGCACATACAGGACCCTTTCCCTTCTCTAGTAGTTCCTTGGGGTATAAGCCCAGTAGTAGTATGGCTGGGTCAAAGGGTATGCACATTTTGATAACTTTTTGGGCATAATTCCAGATTGCTCTCCAGAATGGTTGGATTCTTTCACAACTCCACCAACAATGCATCAGTGTCCCAGTTTTCCCACAGCCCCTCCAACATTCATCGTTATTTGTTCCTGTCATCTTAGCCAATCTGACAGGTGTGTAATGATACCTCAGAGTTGTCTTAATTTGCATTTCTCTGATCAATAGTGATTTGGAACACTTTTTCATATGAGTGGAAATAGTTTTAATTTCATCATCTGAAAATTGTCTGTTCATATCCTTTGACCATTTATCAATTGGAGAATGGCTTGATTTCTTATAAATTAAAGTCAATTCTCTGTATATTTTGGAGATGAGGCCTTTATCAGAACCTTTAACTGTAAAAATTTTTTCCCAATTTGTTACTTCCCTTCTAATCTTGTTTGCATTAGTTTTGTTTGTGCAGAAACTTTTTAATTTGGTGTAATCAAAATGTTCTATTTTGTGATCAATAATGGTCTCTAGTTCTCCCTTGGACACAAACTCCTTCCTCCTCCACAAGTCTGAGAGGTAAACCATCCCATGTTCCTCCAATTTATTTATGATTTCGTTCTTTATGCCTAAATCTTGGACCCATTTTGATCTAATCTTAGTATGTGGTGTTAAATGTGGGTCCATGCCTAGTTTCTGCCATACTAATTTCCAGTTTTCCCAGCAGTTTTTGTCAAATAATGAATTCTTATCCCAAAATTTGGGATCTTTGGGTTTGTCAAAGATTAGATTGCTATTTTTATTCACTATCTTGTCCTGTGATCCTAACCTATGCCACTGATCAACTAGTCTATTTCTTAGCCAATACCAAATGGTTTTGGTGACTGTTGCTTTATAATATAGCTTTAAATCAGGTACACTTAGACCACCTTCCTCTGACTTTTTTTTCATTAGTTCCCTTGCAATTCTCGACCTTTTATTCTTCCATATGAATTTTGTTGTTATTTTTTCTAGGTCATTAAAATAGTTTCTTGGGAGTCTGATTGGTATAGCACTAAATAAATAGATTAGTTTGGGGAGTATTGTCATCTTTATTATATTCGCTCGGCCTATCCAAGAACATTGAATGTCTTTCCAATTATTTAAATCTGACTTTATTTTTGTGGCAAGTGTTTTGTAATTTTGCTCATATAATTCCTGGCTCTCCTTTGGTAGATATATTCCCAAATATTTGATACTATCGACTGTTATTTTGAATGGAATTTCTCTTTGTATCTCTTGCTGTTGGATTGTGTTGGTAATGTATAAAAATCCTGAGGATTTATGTGGATTTATTTTGTATCCTGCGACTTTGCTAAAATTCTGAATTATTTCTAATAGCTTTTTAGCAGAGTCTTTGGGGTTCTCTAAGTATACCATCATGTCATCTGCGAAAAGTGACAATTTGATTTCTTCATTTCCTACTCTAATTCCTTGGATCTCTTTCTCGGCTCTTATTGCCAAGGCTAGAGTTTCTAGTACTATATTGAATAGTAATGGTGATAGTGGGCAACCTTGTTTCACTCCTGATCTTACAGGGAAAGGTTCTAGTTTATCACCATTACATATGATGTTTACTGAAGGTTTTAAATATATGCTCCTTATTATTTTAAGGAATAGTCCATTTATTCCTATACTCTCAAGCGTTTTTAGTAGGAATGGATGTTGGATTTTATCAAATGCCTTTTCTGCATCTATTGAGATGATCATATGGTTTTTATTAATTTGATTATTAATATGGTCAATTATACTAATAGTTTTCCTAATATTAAACCAACCCTGCATTCCTGGTATAAATCCCACTTGGTCATAGTGTATTATCCTGGGGATGATTTTCTGAAGTCTATTTGCTAATATCTTATTTAAGATTTTAGCATCAATATTCATTAAGGAAATTGGTCTATAGTTTTCTTTCTCAGTTTTCGATCTACCTGGTTTAGGTATCAGTACCATGTCTGTGTCATAGAAGGAATTTGGTAGGACTCCTTCAATCCCTATTTTTTCAAATAGTTTACATAGCATTGGAGTTAGTTGTTCTTTAAATGTTTGGTAGAATTCACCTGTAAATCCATCTGGTCCTGGGGACTTTTTCTTAGGAAGTTGATTAATAGCTTGGTCTATTTCTTTTTCTGAGATGGGACTATTTAGACTACTTACTTCTTCCTCTGTTAATTTGGGCAAGCTATATTTTTGAAGGTATTCTTCCATTTCATTTAAGTTATCGAATTTATCGGCATAAAGTTGAGCAAAGTAGCTCCTAATTATTGTTCTAATTTCCTCTTCATTAGTGGTGAGTTCACCCTTTTCATTTTCAAGACTATCAATTTGCTTTTTCTCTTTCCTTTTTTTAATCAGGTTTACTAAGGGTTTGTCTATTTTGTTGGTTTTTTCATAAAACCAACTCTTAGTTTTATTAATTAATTCAATAGTTTTTTTACTTTCAATTTTATTAATCTCACCTTTTATTTTTTGAATTTCAAGTTTTGTGTTTGTCTGGGGGTTTTTAATTTGTTCCTTTTCTAGCAATTTTAGTTGTAAACCCAATTCGTTGGCCCTCTCTTTCTCTATTTTATGCAGGTAGGCCTGTAGAGATATAAAACTTCCCCTAATTACTGCTTTGGCTGTATCCCACACATTTTGGTATGATGTCTCATTATTGTCATTTTCTTGGGTGAAGTTATTAATTATGTCTATGATTTGCTGTTTTACCCAATCATTCTTTAGTATAAGATTATTTAGTTTCCAATTATTTTTTGGTCTATTTTCCCCTGGCTTTTTATTAAATGTTATTTTGATTGCATTATGGTCTGAAAAGGATGCATTTACTATTTCTGCCTTACTGCATTTGATTTTGAGGTTTTTATGCCCTAGTATATGATCAATTTTTGTATAGGTTCCATGAACTGCTGAGAAGAAAGTATATTCCTTTCTGTCTCCATTTAGCTTTCGCCAAAGATCTATCATATCAAACTTTTCTAGTATTCTATTTACCTCTTTGACTTCTTTCTTATTTATTTTGTGGTTTGATTTATCTAATTCTGATAGTGCAAGGTTGAGATCTCCCGCTATTATAGTTTTGCTATCTATTTCCTCTTGCAGCTCTCTTAATTTCTCTTTTAAGAATTTAGATGCTGCACCACTTGGTGCATACATGTTTAATATTGATACTGCTTCACTATTGATGCTTCCCTTTAGCAGGATATAATGCCCTTCCTTATCTCTTTTAATTAGATCAATTTTTGTTTTTGCTTGATCTGAGATGAGGATGGCTACTCCTGCTTTTTTGGTTTTGCCTGAAGCATAATAGATTCTGCTCCACCCTTTTACTTTTAGTTTGAATGTCTCATCCTGTTTCAGGTGTGTTTCCTGTAAACAACATATAGTAGGATTCTGACTTTTAATCCAGTCTGCTAACTGCTTCCTCTTTATGAGGCAGTTTGCCCCATTCACATTTATGGTTAGAAGGACTAATTCTATATTGCTTGCCATCCTATTAACCCCTGCTTATGCTTTTCCCCTTTCCTTCCCTTTTACCCTCCTATCCAGTATTAAACTGGTAAACACCACTTGCTTTTCACAGCCCTCCCTTTTTAGGATCCCTCCCCCACCTTAAAGATCCTCCCCTTATTTTACCCCTTTTCTTTCCTTCCCTTTTACCCTCCTATCCAGTATTAAACTGGTAAACACCACTTGCTTTTCACAGCCCTCCCTTTTTAGGATCCCTCCCACACCTTAAAGATCCTCCCCTTATTTTACCCCTTTTCCTGGAAATTACTGTATTCCCTTCCCCTTAGCTTACTCCTTCCCTTTCACTTTTCAATGAAGTGGCAGAAGTTTCACCA
This sequence comes from Sminthopsis crassicaudata, assembly GCF_048593235.1. Classification (NCBI taxonomy): domain Eukaryota; kingdom Metazoa; phylum Chordata; class Mammalia; order Dasyuromorphia; family Dasyuridae; genus Sminthopsis; species Sminthopsis crassicaudata. Next base: position 305,967,318 of record NC_133621.1, on the reverse strand, counting down.
TAAATCGAATATGTCTATTGATACACGCTATGTTCATCTCCCTCCTTTCTTTCTCTCAGATATAATAGGTTACCTTTGCCTCTTCATGAGATGTAGTACCACCACTTTATACTTTTTTATGATATAATCTCCTTTCCACCTCTAGTTTCTAAGACAAATTGTACATATGTTCTTTACATATTTTTTTGACAGAAGTATAGTTCTCAAGATTTCTTTTTACCTTTTTTAGAAGTCTCTTGAGTTCTGTATTTGAAGATCAAACCTCTTATGTAGGTCTGGTTTTTTCATCAAAAATAGATGGAATTCATTTATTTCGTTAAATGTCCATCTTCTTCCCTGGAAAACGATGCTCATTCTTGCTGGGTAAGTTATTCTTGGCTGCATACCAAGTTCCTTAGCCTTTCGGAATATCATGTTCCAGGCCCTGCGTTCTTTTAATGTGGATGCTGCTAGATCCTGTGTTATCCTTATTGTGGATCCTCCATATCTGAATTGTTTTTTTCTAGCAGCTTCTAATATCTTTTCCTTTGTCTGATGATTCTTGAACTTGGCCACTATATTTCTTGGCGTTTTGATTTTAGGGTCCCTTTCAGTAGGTGATCGATGAATTTTCTCAATGTCTATTTTACCCTCTGTTTCCAAAACGTCTGGGCAGTTCTCTTTGATAATTTCCTCGAAAATGGTGTCCAAGCTCTTTTTTTCCTCCCATTTTTCAGGGAGTCCGATTATTCTCAAATTGTCTCTCCTGGATCTGTTTTCCAGGTCTGTTGTCTTTCTGGTAAGGTACTTGACAGTCTTTTCAATTGTTTCATTTCTCTGGTTTTGCTTGACTCCCTCTTGGTTTCTCCTTGAGTCATTCATTTCTACTTGTTCCAGTCTAATTTTCAATGATGTATTTTCTTCACTCACTTTTTTTATATCTCTTTGTAATTGTCCAATTGAGTTTTTATCTTCTATGGAATTTTTTTCCATTTTATCCATTTTATTTTTTAGAGAGCTGATTTCTTTTTCTAGCTCTCTAATCCTGTTTTCCTTGGAGTTGTTTACCTTTTCCAGCTCACTAATCCTGTTTTCCTTGGAGTTGTTTGCCTTTTCCAGCTCACTAATCTTGTTTCTCAATGATTTGATTTCTTTATCCATTCTGTCTTTGAATGCATGGGATGACTTCTCCAGGCTCTCTTGCCAAGCTTCCCTTTCCTTTTCCCATTTCTCTTCCAGCTCTCTTGTGAGAGCCTTTTTGATTTCCTCTATGAGGTTCTTTTGTATTGAGGAGCAGCTTATATCCCTCCCAGGGGATACATCTGTGGACAGTCTGTTCCTAGTCTCCTCAGCATTCGAAGTCTGCTCCCTCTCCACACAGAAGCCGTCAATGGTTAGAGCCCTTTTGAATTTTTTGTTCATTTTGTCAGAGTAGGAATCAAAGAAAACAAACTGACAAGAGAAACAATTGGTCTGTTTTGCGGGGGATAGGGCTGGATGTTATTAATGGGCTTCCTCTACAGACTGGGGGTAGGGCAGCAGAGAGCCACTAACAGAACAGCAATGACTGTACTGAGTCTGCGCTCTGACGCTCTGAGAACACACCGAGTCAGTCCAGGTGGGGGTTGGGGGTGGCCGGGCTCTGAGAGACGCTGGCTTTCTGGGGTTTTAATCTTCACCTCCGGTGTTTACACCCTCTCTGCTGCTCCTGGCTTGCTGCCAAGACGGATCATCCACACTGGGGCAAAAGCCCTTTCGCAGAAACGGCAGAGATCACACCCCTCCCCCTCCGGTCTGAGCTGTGTGAGCTGCCTGTCTTGCTCTGGCTGTCTGCCCTCAGTCTGCGCCCAGTCTGATTGACCCTCCCCCGAACAAACACAGACCTTTTCTGGCGACTTTCAAGGATGTCTTCTCTTGGTGATAATTTATGGATTTCTTTCTGGGTCAAGCATTAAGTCAGAGGCTTGTCATGAAGTAAGTTCTGAGAGAAAATGAGGAGCTCAAGCAGCTGTCTGCCTCCACGCCGCCATCTTGGCCGGAAGTCCGGTTCTGTTCCCTTTTTTATGATCTCTTTTGGATGCAGAAACCAGTACAGACATTGCTGAATCAAAGGATATGCAAAATTTGGGCTTACCTTTGGGCATAGTTCCATATTACTCTCCAGAATAACCGGACCATTTCACAACTCCACCAACTATGCATTAGTGTCCCAGTTTTCTCATATCTCCTCCAACATTCACCAGTATTTTTTCCTGTTGTTTTAGCCAATCTGAGAGATGTGTAGTAGTACCTCAGAGTTGTCAGGGATGCCTATTTTAAAGCACTGTTAAGAAAAGCTTCCTAGCAGAGCCTTCCCAGCATGGAACAGACTTCTTCTGAAGGCAGTGGGTGGCTCAGCACTGGAGAAATGATTCAATGGGCATCTAAGTCACTGTCAGAGGTATAGAGAAGGGATTTCTCTTAGAGTGGGAGGTGAACCAAATAAGTTCTGAGATCATTTTAATTCTGAAATTCTGGGATTCTATCATTTTCTTACTTCTCTATCACAAACTTAAGGAAGCATGTTATTGAGAGTGAATACTGTACATTCTACCACTAAGTTAGAGGTGAATTCACAGTCACAAATTCAATGCAAATGAGTGCCAGCCTCTTGGCACCCAGGATGTGACAACGTTAAGCCGGAAAAGCACCTTCTCCAGATTTTAGAAGAACAAGATTTGTAGTACCCATTACAGAATGGCATGGCCATAGTCTTTTTCTCTCACAGCCATGTCATGCAGAATAGCAACCTTTTTATAAAAAGAGGGGAGGAGCACCGAGGAAATTAGTGGCTAGGGCACTGGGTCTGGAATCAGGAAGACCTGAATTCAAATACAGACTCAGACACTGACTAACTGTGTGACTTTGGGCAAGTCGTTTCACCCTATTTGCTTCAGTTTCTTCACCTGTCAAATGGGCTGGAGAAAGAAATGGCAAATGACTTCAGTATCTCTGCCAAGAATAATACTCCAAGTAGGGTCACAGAGAATCAGACACAAATGGAATGACTAAACCAATAAAAACCAAATCCCAACTAGATAGGTAGGTAGTGAGAGTTCTGGGTCCTGACTATCAGGGAGAAAAAGCTCTCAGCAGCAGGGAGATTGGAGACAGTTGGGGACTTCATGGCCCTTCTTTAGGGGTTTCTGAGGCCATCCCCAGAGGAAATCAGGAAAGGTTCAGCGAGAACTTGGATCAATGATTGTTACTAAATATCAGGTGATAAAGTGATTAGATAATGATACAGACCTTTAAATCTTAGGTTTTTCAATCCATTTATTAGTAATAAGTAATTTGATTGGCTTTGTAGTTTTAAATAGTTGATTGTAATAAAAAATTTTATGGTGTTGTCTATCTCCCCACCCTCCCCATTAGATTGTAAGCACCTTTCAGGACTGGAACTGTTTTTCTTCTTATTAATTGCATCTCTTGTTCTTAGCACATGGTAGATGCTTAATAAATATTTATTTTTATTTATTTATTTTGCTGAGACAGTTGGGATTAAGTGACTTGCCCAGGGTCACACAGCTAGGAAGTGTTAAGTGTCTGAAGTCACATTTGAACTCAGGTCCTCAGGGCTGGTGCTCTATCCACTATGCCACCTAGCTGCCCCAACAAACATTTATTGTCTCGAATTAGAGTATAATCTCCTTGAGGGCAGGGATTGTGCTACCTTTCATTACTCTAAGCACCAAGAACAGTTCTTGGAGCACAGTCAACACTTGATAAAGAAAACCTAACAGGGTCCTCATCTGGGGTCTGGAGAAGTCAGTAATCTCCCAGTTAATTGCCTAAGGTCACACCCTATTTACTTACTTATTCATTCATTTATTTGTTCATTTATTTATTTATTTATTTATTCATTCATTCATTCATTTATTTATATATCCACTCACTTATTTATTTATTTGTCCATTTATTTATTCATTCACTTATTTATTTATTTGTTTGTTTGTTTGTTTGTTTATCCATCTGTTCATCCATTTCTTTATTTCTTTCTTTCTTTATTTGACCATCTGTTCATCCATTTATTTATTTATTTATCCATCTATTTATTCATTCATTCATTTATCTATCTATCTATCTATTTATCTATTTAGTTATTTATTTTGGTTGGAGGTAAAAAGACTTTTCTGAAATATTCCATTCCACATCAGCTTACACTGCTGCACTGGTGAACTCCTCCACCTAATTCCTGTCTGTGGAGAAATTGGAGACCTGCAAAAGAGGGGCCACATGGCAGGGATTCTCCACTCTTTACCATCTGGCTGTCCCCCGGTGCATGTTCTGTGCCCAATGATGTCCTCCCAGTGGAAGGGACAAGGATGAAGTTGGTCCTCATCCCTTGGAACACAGTCTGGTTCAGAGATACAGCCCACCCAGCCAGCGAGCCACTGGGGAAACAGCTTCGGAGCCAAAGAGGTCACTTCAGATCTTGCCTTTTGTTTTTAGTAAGGTCCCTAAACTCAGTTTCCTCCTCTGTAAAACGAAATAGTTGGATTTGGTGGCCGCTAAAGTCTCAATGCTTTTTATAGATGGGAAAACTGAGGCTCAGGGATTTGCCCAGGTTCAGTCTGAGGCACATCTTTCAGACTCCAAGTCCAGAGCCCCAGCCACTGTACCTCACTGCCCTATCTGTGCAAGGCAGGATGTGCTACATGACTGAGTGGACTGCACAGGGAGGGTTCGCTATGACAGAGTTCATGGGAAAAATAAAACAAACTCTGGGGAGAGGAAAGCTGGGATCATGAAAAGCTTCTTGGAGATGTTGCAGAAGAGGCTTTGGAGAGGGCTGAATTTCATGGCAGAGCTGAGGAAGGAGGGTCCCGGATATGGGTGAGTCACAAGATGGGTATGAGAAGCTAGGAAGTGCTCCATTGGCTGGAGATGGGCAACAGTGGGAAGAGAGCGCAGAGAGGAGCTGTTGGCACAAAGGGTGGGTGCCCGGGGGGAGAGGGCAATGTGAAGAGCTGACAGCTCAGGTGTCCCTGGGAATCAAAGTCTCCCTGTTGATTGGTGGCTTGTTGCTGGTGCTGGGTAGGAGGCAGCACTAATGGAACAGAATTATTGGACTAAGAGGCACTGATGCCCATTCAAAGATTATCCCGGGGGAGCATGGCATGGTTTGAAGGGGCTTCTGCTTCTCCACCTCTGTGGAGTCCCAGCTTCCTGAACACCGAGGTCCTCTGGGACTATATCATCATATTACGTCCCAAAGGTCGGGGAAGGTGGGTGGGGGGTCCTTGAGTGGCTCAGGAGCCAATTCTGCCCTAGGCACCCAGCTCCCTGCCAACCTGGCACCAAAAGGGAGCCCACCTGAGGAGGGGAACAGCTGAGAAAGAAACAGGTTTGGTCAGCTCTTGGCATGGCTAAGAAACACAAGCTAGTTTTCTTCCCTTGCCTTAAAAAAAAAAAAAAAAAAAAAAAAAGGCTAAAAAGACCATATCCTGTGTCCCAGAAACCTCAGCAGTTGCGCTGGTGAACTACTCTACCTAATTCCCGAAGCCCAGGTCTCTGGAGGAATGGGAGGCCAGCCCAGCCGTGGGCAGTGCCAGGCTGCAGCAACCCTGACTCCAGGATGGGCAGCCTTGGGTGCCCACGGGCCGGCGTCTCCATCCCTCTGTCCCGTCTCAAATCAGGATCTTGAGACCTGAAGGAACCTGGTTAAACTGAAGCCGGCTGACCCCGGAGTCGGGTGCCCTCGAACTTCGGAGAGGGGGCCAAGGTAAACAGACACACATCCAGGTCCCAGTGAGGCCTTTCATTCAGTTCTTCAGCCATCTACCCACCCATCTGCTCCTTAGGTGCTTCTCACTTCTAGCTCCAGGGAATCCACTCAGTGGGCACTTAGTAAGCACCTGCAGAATACAGCTCGGCTCCTAGCTGGGAGGAGTTGTGCCCTCGGGGAGTTCCCAGGCTGGGAAACTGGGGTATCTTTAAAAAACGGGAAAATGCATTCAATTTTAAGTTAAAAAAGAAACCCGATCCCTTCCACCTGTGTAACCTTCCGCACATTCTTTCTGAGATTGTTTTTTATCTGTAAAATGGTAGGGGGGATGTTGGATCGAGTGATCCCTAAGATCTCCTACTCCAAAGGCTTGTGGAGGCAGAGATGACAAGGAGACTGGCCGGACGTGCAAGGAGGCCAGCCTAGCCCGCGCTGGGGACGCCGGAGGGGAACATGGGGAGCCATGCTGGGTTCTTGAGCAGAAGCAGCTCCTTCTGCCACCAGACGGGCCGGGCCGGGCCTCACTGCTGCCTTTGTCCACTGGGCCAGAGGTGGAGGGGCTGGGGGGGGGGGTCCGACTTTCACCTCCTCCCCAAGCCCTGTTTGTCAGTGTCAGTAAGGCCTTCCCATTTCCCGGAACAGAGGCTCCGAAAACAGAAAACTAAGGACCAGGTCAGGCTTTCTCTGATAGAAAACAGCCCCGCGGAGGGGGTGGCGATGAGTAAGTCCCGGGGAATGGGAGCCAGGCGGAGCAAACTTCCGGAGACCGGCCTCCAGAGACCAGGTTGTTTTCGTCCCTTCTCCCGGAGCCAGCGCAGGCCGGCATTGTTTTCCAGCCCCGCTGGGAGTTTGCAAATCGCGGCTCTTTCCTCTCTCCCTTTAGATGCACAAATGGTCGCTGTCCCACCTTTATCCTCTGTCCCGGACAGACAGGGCTCCAGATTCTGTGCGTGGTCCATCCCTCCCCCCAACCTGTCAGCTCTCCCCGCCCCCCCCATCCCTGGATGGGCTCAGCCCTCCCCCAATCTGTCAGCTATCAGCTCCCCATATTCTGTGCGCCATCACTTTCCCCCCAAGATTCTGTGGGCTCCCGGGGTCCCCTCCTTCTGTGCATGTTCGGCTTCCCCCACTCCGCCAGGGGAGTGCTGTCGTCCCCCCCTCCAGAAATCCTGGGGGCTGTCAGCCCCCCTCTCGAGACTGTGGGCTGCCAGCCCTCCCGCCATATCCTGTGCACTGTCGCTCCTCCCCCACCAGGAGAATGTGTGTGCTGTAGCACTTTCCCTCCCCCCCCCCCCCATCCCGTGCTGTCTGGGGCAAAAGGGATGGCTGGAAAAGTCCCGGCCTTCCTCAGAGAGAGTGAGCTCTCTGTCTCCCGGGGGCTCCGCGGGGACCAGATGACCCCTCCCTGCCAGGAAGGGAGGCAGATGGGCGTAGAGGGAGCATCTCCAGCCCCTGCTCTGGCTGCATCTGGCCGTCTGGCGCTATACCGTGGAGCTGTTTGTCCCTCTGCCCAGTGCCTCAGCGTCTCGGAACCGCAGGGGGCGTCACAGGTTACCTAGGCCAGCCAGCACCTGCACGAGAACTCCCTGAGTCACCCCCGGCGCCCAGGCTGCGAGCGGCCGGCGCCCATGCCCTCCCGGGCGGCTCGTTCTGTTTGCGAGCGCCAGCTCCCTTTCCAGTTAGATCGTGAAGCCCGAGAGAACGAGGGTTTTTTTAACCTTTATTTGTATCCTCAGTGCTTAGGCCATGTCTGGCACCTAAATGTGTAATCAGCACTGGTTGGTTTGACTTAATTCGACTCCAATTGTTAAAAAGCCTCTTGGTAAATTTCTCCTCTTGCTTCTGATTCTATTCTCGGGGGTCGAGCAGAATGAATTTCTTCCACCAAACAGGCTGGCTATGGGTGCTCTTCCTGGAGCCCATCTCGGCGAAACCTGCTCCTGCTTGGGGAAATGACTTTTCCTCCACTCCCTCCGCCCTTGCCCCTCTTCAGGACTGCCCTTTGTTTCAAGCCAGACCTGCAGTGTGGTGGACATCTGCCCCCTGCCAACCCGCTGATCTTCTAGCCAGAGCTAGACTCATGCTCCTGGAGAAAGTTCTGGCAAAAGCTTTCTCTCTACCCTGGGAGGTTGTAAATTTGTCTCTTAGCTCTGAGCCCCCGGCCCAATTGTGCTCCGGCAAAACACCAATATCCTCCCTCTCTCCCTGTCTCTCTCTCTGTCTCTGTCTCTCTCTGTGCCTCTCTCTCAGTGTGTGTGTGTGTGTGTGTCTCTCTCTCTCCTTTCTCACTTTCTTTCACTCTCACTCTTTCCTTCACACTCTCTCTCAGTGTCTCTCCCTCCCCCTTTTCTCTCTGTCTCTCTCTTTGTCTCTCTATCTCTGTCTCTCTCTCTCTCTGTCTGTCTCTCTCTCTGTCTCTCTGAATCTCTGTCTCTCTCTTCTCTCTCTCTGTCTCTGTCTCTCTGTCTCTTTCTCTCTGTCTCTGTCTCTTTGTCTCTGTCTCTCTCTGTCTCTCTTCTCTCTGTCTCTGTCTTTCTCTATGTCTCTTTCTCTCTCTCTCTCTGTATCTCTCTGTCTCTTTTTCTCTCTCTCTGTCTCTGTATCTCTCTCTCTCTCTCTGTCTCTCTGTCTCTCTCTGTCTCTCTCTCTTTCTCTCTGTCTCTCTGTCTTTCTGTCTCTCTCTCTCTCTGTCTCTGTCTCTCTCTGTCTCTGTCTCTTTCTCTCTGTCTCTCTCTCTGTATCTCTCTGTCTCTTTCTCTCTCTCTCTCTGTATCTCTCTGTCTCTTTTTCTCTCTCTCTCTGTCTCTGTATCTCTCTGTCTCTCTCTCTCTCTGTATCTCTCTGTCTCTTTCTCTCTCTCTGTCTCTCTCTCTGTATCTCTCTGTCTCTTTCTCTCTCTCTGTCTCTCTCTCTCTTTCTCTCTGTCTCTTTCTCTGTCTCTCTCTCTCTGTGTCTCTCTCTCCCCTTCCCATTCCTCCCACCTCTCTGTATGTTGCCTTCAAATAATAATGCACACACTTTAGCAATACAAATAGAAATACTTGTAAACCAAGTTTCAAAGTCATTGGCATGGGATTGTCTCCCAATTAGGGGGGATCATTGCCCCAGGTCTGCTTTGGGGGAGGTTGAAGTTGTCTAGATGCCTCAGCTTCAAGAGATCTATCTCCCCTCCTCTGTCCTAATCTTGATGACTCTGGCTCCCCCCCCCCACTCAAACCCAAGGCATTTATTCGCTCCATGAGAAGAGAGTCCCATACTGATGGGCTTTGCGATACCAGTTACATTCTTTTAATTAATTTGCTAACATAAAACACAAAGTAAATCTTCAGACATAAAATGAATAAACAGGCTTCCAAGAAACAGAACCACATCTCCATGTCTCCACCTCTGTTTTTCTTCCCCAAGGAAACAGGCTCACAACCTCTCAAAAGAGAGGGAGGGGAAGGGGAGAGGGGATGGGGGATTCACCATCTCCTGTCTGTAGCTAAGGTAGATTTCACCAGCTCAATATTTTGGGTTCCAGCATCCAGTGATAGTGACCTCATGGCCGTGGCCATTCTCCATTCATGGAACTTTATCTTCCCTTCTTTATCATTTTCTTCTTCCTTCCCACAAATCACAAGGCTAGGCCAGGGTAAATCTATCAGTCAGAGTTTTACCTTCAACCAGTCCCAAGGTCAGGGCAAAACTCCCCCTGGCAGGAGCCAAAGAGCACACAGGGATCTCTGCACAGCCGGCGTCCATCTCTGGCATCCCGATCTCTGTGGCAATGCCAAAATATGCTCTTAATATGGCCCATGATGGCACTGGGTTTTTGGGTCTGCTATGTCACACTGTTGATTCATGTTGACCTTGCAGTTGAACTGCAGACCTGGACAGTGCCTGGCACATAGTCAGGGCTTGATAAATGCTTCCGGACTGATAAAAACTCCCGGGTTTCTGCTTCTGTCGAGACAGACATTCCTTACTCATAGAAAGTGAGTTCATATATAGCTCTGTCATCCTAGCCGGGAAATCATCCATTAGTGGCTGCATGTGTTTTGACATAAAAGAAGTTTCAAGTATAGGCTCCATCTTGAAAGAGAGCCACAGATAGGAGCATTATATCAGACCAAAGTAAACTATACAGTGATAAATTAAGCATTAACTGATCATAGTTAACTAAATAATAGTGAGAAGAGCAGCAGGACCCTGGGTTATAGGTCATTCAGAAATTAACGAGAGAGAGAGAGAGAGAGAGAGAGAGAGAGAGAGAGAGAGAGAGAGAGAGAGAGAGAGAGAGAGAGAGAGAGAGAAGAGAGACAGAGACAGAGACAGAGAGAGAAGAGACAGAGAGAGACAGAGAGAGACAGAGAGACAGAGAGACAGAGAGACAGAGAGAGACAGAGACAGAGACAGAGAGAAGAGAAAGGAAGAGAGAGAGGGAAGGAGGGAGGGAAAGAGGAAGGGATAGAGGGAGGGAAAGACAGAGTCAGAGAAAAACAGAGAGACAGAGACAGAGAATCAGAGAGACAGAAACAGAGACAGAGAGTTTTGTGAAGGCCCAGACATTCTGGGGTAGAAGCTGGGAGCAGCTGCTGACTCATTGAGTTCATGCAGTCATGGTGGTCTTGAAATGTTTGCAGTTCCCTTTGTGTTCAAGCCCTCCACGGTTCTCACACAAGGAGTATGGGCTCCCCACAAGGAGAATGATGGTATAATAACATATTTTTCTCTCCTAAGGAGAGCAGCCAACAGAGTGTCTCATCTGTCTAAGGAAGGTGTCCACAATGAAGTCTCGCCCTCTTGTGCATGAGTTTTGTCTTCAGCTTTGATCTAAAATATTAATAATGATAATAACAACAATAATAATAGCTGGCATATTTGTGGTCCTTTGAAGTCTTCAAAAGCATAAACAGATTGTCTCATTTGAGCTTCAGAGCTCATTATTGTTTCCATTTTGCAGCTACGGCCCATAAGAGGCAGAAAAGCTGCCTCCATATCCAAGGTCACTTGCCTTTTTTGTAGCAGGGTCAGAATTTGAAGCCCGATCTCTGCAGGCTCCAAAACTGGTCGCTCTCTTTTGGAATTTGTTAAAATAAAGCTGCACTCAACCTGTTGTTGATCCTCTCTAATACACTTGTCCTAGAATATTGGGTTGTATAGTCAATGGCTCCTGCCTCATCCGCCATCGATCGATTATTCCATCAATAAACATTTGCTATTACTATGTGCTAAGTGCCAGCTCCAATTAGACTACAAACTTCTTGAGGGCAGGGACTGGGTTTTTATGCACATATATCATGGAATCCGAATACCATAAGTGCCTAATAAATGTCAGCTGAATTGAATTCAGTTGAAGCAGAAGACTCTAACCACTGAGCCTCACTGCTCAACTGTGAGTTCCAGCTGTATGCCCAGGACCCACCGAGAAAAGATCAGCCTCAGGAGGACTGGCAGAGCTTAGCCAATTCAAAAGTGCCAAGAAGAAGAGCCCAGGTCTGGTTACCGGGCAGCGACTTCCCTCCACTGAGCTCCACGCTTTGCATCATTTACTAAGAAGAGCTTAAGATCTCAGCTCCCCTGGTTCCTGGAGAAGACCTGGAGGGCAGGAGCAGGTAGGGACGGGCACTGTTGGGAATCCAAGCTCAGGGAGGCAGTGTGGTGGAGTGGACAGCTCAGGCTCTGAGTCAGGATGCTTAGGTTTCACATTCCCCAGACAAAGCCCTTCCCTTCTCCGGGTGGGGGGGAGAGGAGTGGATTAGATGATGTCTAGAGTTCCTTCCAGGTCTAGATTCTATGTATTTATTATGAAAGAGAAGGCAAAGTGGCCTAAACCTGAGACGAGGGAATTCAGCTGCACCAGACCCAGCCTGGTCCCCATGCCATCCAGTTTAAGTCTGGGCTGCACCCCACCCTGAGCCTCATGGCTAAACTGACTGCTCTGTCTGAGATGCAACCTGGGCTATCTTTCCATCACAAATTCATCCCATTGTTTAGTGCCCGGCACATAGTAGGTATTTAATAAATGCTTATTGATCAGATGGTACTAGAAAATTGCCTCCCCCAGTACCAGAGAAGGCACCCAGTGCAAGTACTTGGTAGCTGAGCTGCAGGGGACACAGAACTCTTCTGGTTGCCTCCCTACTGGTCTGTGCCCTCCGGGGAGAGACACAAACACACACACAACTGGGCTCCCTGGCCCAATTCAGCCTCCAGTTGGCCCAAAGGCAATGTGGGTTGAACCTCACTAGAAAACAGCTCAAGCTGAGGGCCGTTAAGTGCTTGTGGCCAGCCTATTCACCCCCCACCCCAGGAGTGGTCCCTGCTCTCCCACCTCCCTAAATATCTGAAGTGGATGCTGACCCCTCCCTGGGTGCTTTCCCTGGCCATGGTGCTGACCTGAGAGCAGGAGCCCGGTCGATTGTGGAGACCCACCTCTCCATGGAATAAGACACGCTAACCCTCAGATCTCAGATGTGTCCGACCCTGGCTGACAAATCCTTTCCCCAGGAAGCTCCTTTCCTGGGGTCACCCTTCAGGTGCAGTGCCCGAGCTAGCCGGTGCCTACTTTTGTAAGTCCCCCTCTCTCCCCACTCCAAGCTCTCCTCCTGTTCCTGGAGAAGTGCATGCTGGGAGTAGGGGGATGATGCTAAATCTGGGCAGTCCCTAATAAGTAAGATTTTTACACGTGGAATTTTCATGGGATTTCAAATTAGAAATGCCTGAATCTAGTGCTATCCCCCCACTCATTTTCCTCAGAGGAAGAAATGGAAAAGAAATGAAGAAAAAGTCCCTCTCTCCTTTACCCTATAGTATCTCAGCTGGAGGACTATTCTAGCCACATTTTTTTAGATTCTCACTGACAAATTAGAGCAGGCTGACCAGAACGGTGACAGTTCTGACAAAACATAGGGGGTGCTCCTAACTGTGTGATCCTGGGAACTTAACCCCAATTGCTTTGCCAAAAAGAAAAAAAAATGAAAAAAAAAAGACATAGAGGGTGTTTGAGAAAACTCAGGAGAGAAAGATCTCTTCAGGTCTCTGTCAAGAGTTAGGAAAGAGATCTCTTTAAGTCTCTGTCATGGAAAGGAGGGGGCAGACATATTGTGTTTGGGCCCCAGTGGGGCATGAAGAAAAATTGAGTAAATCCAAGGAACTGCTTTCTAACTCTTCCCTTGAGGTGCAACAATCTGGCTCCTGAGGTAGACCGTTCCTTTTTGAGCAGAACGCTGCCCAGGGATGATAACGAGTGGCTTCCTGTGCAGAAAAGGGCCAGACCTGGGACATCCCCTTGAGCTCCATCGTTGTTATTCCCCAACTGAAGGTGAGGAACGGGGCCAAGAACAGACATCAGTCTCCTGACTTTGTGTTTGGTGAATTCTTTCCATTGCTCACATGATAGGTATCCAAGAAAAACAATTGAATTCAATTGAAATAGGGTAAACATTCCCCCTGACATCATGCTCACACTCTCGCTTTGCTCAGCCAGTTTTGTTTTTAAAAGCAGACTGCTTCCCGGCCCATGGGTAATCCACAGATTAAATGGTTACCAGAAAGGAGCCTAAATTAATCTGGTTTTCCTGGTACTTGTTCCCCTGGCCTGATACTCTACCTCCTACCCCCGAGCCTTTGCAACACACTGTGCCGTCGGCCTGAAATGCTTTCCTTCCTCACTTCTCTCTCAGAATCTCTGGCTCAGTTTCTTTCTAACCCCTCCCACACCTTTAAAATGATTTTACATTAAATGATGATGATGATGGTTCACACTCATATGCTGCTTGCTTATGTGCTAAGTGTTTTACGCTTGGTGATTTCCCTAGGAAGTAGATGCTATTGTCACCCCCATTTTACAGTCAAGACAATTGAGGTACATGGAGGTAAAGTGATTTGCCCAGTCACATAACTAATAAATGACAGAGGCAGGATTTGAATTCAGGTGTTCCTGAATTGTCTATACCACTAATGAGCTTCCAGCAGAAAGGGGGAGAGCCCTGAGCTCTGCCCTGACTTGTTCTATGTCTTGGAGTGTCTGTTCCTCTCAGGGTCTTACTCTTCTCCTCTGCAGAATGGGCAGAATCTCCCTGAACCCCTCCCAGGCTACAGAGATGGGAGGGAGGGGGTTTCACCTCACCACAGGAACCTGATTTGATGAAGCTGGGAACACACCAGGACTTTCCCAATCATGGAAGGAATCTCCGCCAGATTTCTGGGTTCAGAGCCAGGAACGGAGTCAGGTCAGCCGGGCCCCTCCCTGGCCGGTGAGATCATGGTGCATGTTGGGCTTGGAACCCCAGCTGGCTGCCGCTGCTGCCCATGACTCACTCCCGGACCGCCCCAAAGAGCAAAGCCTCCTGGGCCGGGGGCCAAGCACAGCCCCCATCCTCAGTCCAAACCCCATTGTGGTTGGCGGCCATGGAGGCTGCCTGCTCCAGCTCCCAAGGCCCCCAGGCAACGTCTGTCTGGGGAAACCCTTGGTGGTGGGAGATTCCTGCAGCTAGAGACTGGCATTTCCTGGGCAGCAGCATCCTCAGGACCATAGGCCTCGGCCAGAGCGGACCTTAGAAAAGATCCAGGCTCCTCTCCTGTGCTATGAGAGGAGGAGACTGGGGCAGCCCAGAGGGGGACCCGTCAGGTGATTCAAATCCAGCTCCTCTGCTGCTCTACCCAGTGCTCCACACTGCCTGTGACTCACCCTTTTCTTGTGGCTGCCTTTCTCTTCCTTGTGGGTAGCTCAGAAGAAAGGGACTGGGGCCTGAGTCAGAAGGCTTGCTCCGAAACATCGAAAAATCAGAGTGGGGAGGGAATTCCGCATCACAGGGAGCGAGTCCTGAGCACATCAGCCAGGTGGACATGCAGGCTCTGCTTGTAGAACTCCACTAACAGGGAGCTTACTACCTGCCAGGGCAGCCCAAACCACTCTTGGACAACTGTCATCGTTAGGAAGTTATTCCTGATACCAAACGTGCATCTCCCCACAGCTCCTTCCCCCAGCATTCCTTAGGAGCTGGAAAAAGAAATAAAATACTTCTGGTCACATAGCTTATTGCTCATGTGATCCTGAGCAAATCATTGAGTCTATGTTAATTATCTGTAATAATACTTCGCCATCTTCTTCTTTGTGTCATCAGCTCTTTACACAATCCCTGATATACAGTTAATGCTTAATAAATGCCTATCAACCAATTGACTGGTGCCTAAACGGAAAAATATTTTATAAACCTTATAGCTGAGAAGAGGAACTGATTGTCCTTAGCCTTTGGACAATGATAGGAAGATTCCTGAAGTACTAAAAAAACTATTCATTCACCCATCCATCCATCCATCCATCTACCCATCCCTCCATCCATTCATCCATCCATTCACCCATCCATTCATCCATCCATTCACCCATCCATTCCTTCATCCATCTATTCATCCAATTATCCATCCATCCATCCATCCATCCATCCATCCATCCATCCATCCATCCATTTATCCATCTACCCATCCATCCATCCATCCATCCATCCATCCATCCATCCATCCATCCACTTATCCATCTACCCATCCATCCATCCATCCATCCATCCATCCATCCATCCATCCATTTATCCATCTACCCATCCATCCATCCATTCACCCATCCATTCCTTCATCCATCCATCCATCCATCCATCCATCCATCCATTCATTTGTTTTTTCATTCAGCACAAAGTCTGTAAATACCTGCTATTTGTAGGGTCCTTCCTGGAGAAAACTCTCTTTGATCCAGTCCTTGAAGGTTTTATTTCAAGTCTTTACCTATTGAATTGGGAGTTTGAGATTAAGTTTACTCCTCCTCCTACCAATCTGGGGTTCTGAAGAAAGCCTCCTGGGGCTGAGAGTCAGAGATTCTACAATGGGAACTCCAGAAGGGCCTTCCCCAATTCTGGACTTAGTTTCCCCAGCTGTAAAAGAGAAGGCTCAATAGCTTCTAAAACACGCTTATCCCTCCAGCTCTGACACCTTCTATATTGTCATTATGGGGGGGGGGATGGAGAGAAAAAGTGGTGTTTTCTCTTTTCCCTGTTGTTTTGTAGAGTCAGCCTCACCAGCCTCAGCCTTTTCTTCAGGGGTGCCTGAGCCTTCCCTTTGTGCGAGGTTCTTTATTTAGGGGGTGAATGCAGACGTGGATCACTAAGTCCCCCAGGGAGCCCCATATTTGAGCATTTTTGAGGCAGAAAGCAGAGCTCAGTCCAGGGAATGATGGCTGGGCTAAAGTGCCAGGGTCCATGTGTGTGAGACCATTGGGAAGCTACAGCTCAAAGAGGAGTCTCGTGTCTGCCTTGAGGAAGCTCTCTGGAGGAAAGGGACCATCACCCAGGGCTGGGACTAGGACCCTAGGGCTCATCAGTCTCCAAAGTCATGAAAAATCCGAGCAGAAAGAGATCAGTATAGTGGAAGTTCAGGCAGACAGGAAAAGAAGGGGGAGTAGAAGGAGAAGGGGAGGGAGAAGGAGAATGTGGAAGAGAAGAAGAGGGAGCAGGAAAAAGGGTAGGAAAGAAAGAGGAGGGGAAGAGGAGGAAGAGAGGGGATGGGGAAGAGGGAGGAGGAGGAGGAGAAAGAGAGAAGGAGGAGGAAAATTTGAGGGAGGGGAAGAAGGAGGGATAGGATTAGTCCTAGAAGGTTTGGAGAAAGAATGGAGGCTATTCCAGGGCTGGAGGAGCCCCACGGGTGGCTGGGCCAGATTAAAAAAGAGGGGCAGGCCAGAGAGTGCTACTTGGTAGCCTGAAGGTGTTGGCACAGGAGGGTCCTAAGGAAGGGCACCATTCCAACAAGTGCTCAGGGCTTCCGCTGGGCGAACCCTGCCCTCTTCCTGGGTCTGCCCCCAGCTCCCCCCCGCCAGGCTGATCCCAATTAGCCAGGCCTGTGGCAGTGACAGATTCCGAGGGATTGGCCTCTGCCTCCCCGGGTCTGGGATTACAGGAGCTCAGGGTGAGCACAGATGGAAGGACATTAAAGTTTTATGGGCCGACCATCTGCTCTGGGCGGCTGGCTCAGTGCCCGCCCCCAGCGCCTCCACGTGCCCGGGGCAGGCAGGTTCTCCGGTGCAGCCCTCCTCGGGACACAGCTGCGGGCTTGGAGCTTGTTCTCCGGCACAGGCGTGCGTCCATCCGTGGCCACGTTTGTGTAAGGACAGTGGCATGGGCTCCTGAGTGCCTGAGTCCTGGGGCAGGGGGTCTCCTTCTAACTCCAGCAGTTTGAGATCAGGGCTCAGCCCCTGAGCAGCGGGGGAGCCCAAACGGAGACCACTGAGCCACTGGGATGCCCACAGAAGGGCAGCCTCAGACTCGTGCCCCAGGCCGACCCGGAGCAGAGAAAGCTGCCCCAGGAGAGTTTGCAAAGGCAGCCCTGAGAGACCTTCATCTTTGGTTCCTTTCTTGTAAGCGTGACCCATGGCCGGGGATGAACCTCAAGGTTTATGTGGCTTGGGCTCCACCTTAAGGATTCCTCCCAGGCATCTCTCTTTGGCCATGCCCTCACCTAACCCTTCCCCTGGGATCATCATCATTTGGCCTGTGTCGGGCAGAGAGCCCTCCGCTCCCCCCGCAAGCACTCCGGCCAACAAACCACCCAATACAGCCCAGCTTTATTCTCCCCAAATGCCAAACCGAAACGAGTCCGAGCCAAGCCTCAGAAGGGTCAAACTAAGCCTCCGGCGGGTCTCCACCTTCCTGAAGGAATCCTCCACGCTTAGAATAGTGCCATTGGCGGGCACGTCATCCCCTGCCCTCTCGGGGTTATTGGACGGTCAAGTAACCTGTCCTTCTTCTGGTGTCAGAGTGACAGCTGAGCTGCCATTCAGGCTCACTGAAAAGCCCCTTCCATTTGGACTTAGTCTTCAGAACTTCCAGGACCAGGGAAGCGCCGAGGCTGGGCTTGTGCCCCCAGCCCATGTGCCTGACCTGACTTTAGCTGCAGCCAGATCCCAGAACTCTTCCCTCGGCCCAGGAACTGTCCATGAACTCATCTTCTGAGTCATGTGAAGTCTCATCATGTCACTTTTCCTAAAAACTTTTGGGGTCCCTAAATCTCTGTTCCAAAGAGATGAAAAATGGGGGGAGGACCCACATGTATAAAAATATTTATACAGCAGTTTTATTTTATTTTTATTTTTATTTTATTTTATTTATTTTTGTGATGACAAAGAATTGGAAGTCAAAGGAATGATCATGGATTGGGGAATTGTCCAATTGTGGTGTAGGATCATGATGGAAGACTTGTGCTATGAGAAATGGGGAGCAGGATGCTCGCAGAAAAACCGGAAAAGACCTACATGAACTGATGCAAAGTGAAGTGAGAAGAACCATTGTGTACAGTAACAGCAACCTCGTCCAGTGATCGTTTGTGAATGACTTGAATATTCTCGGCAATACGGTGATCTAAGGCAGTTCCAATTATGATGAAGAATGCTATCTACCTCCAGAGAATCTAAATGCAGATTAAAGCAGGCTATTTTTACTTTCTCTCTCTCCATGTGTGTTTCTTTTGGTCTGTTTCTTCTTTCACAACATGACTAATATGGAAACATGTTTTACACGATTGCAAATATATAACCTACATTAAATTGCTTACTGTCTTAGAGAGGGAGGGAAAAAAAAACTGGGAACTCAAAACAATTTTAAATGAATTAAAATATAATGTTTTCTATTATTATAGATGCTTTCTTGAAATGGAAATTTATTGTTACATATTTTGAATCCTCCCAAGTGTTCTACTGGGTATTTGATAATTTTTTTTTTTTGGATTGACAATGTTTTCTTAAACATTTTTAAAGCATTAATATAAAAAAAGCTATTGAATGAGTTAAGAAGCAAAAAAATGAAAAATTCAAAAGAAAAACTAAAAGATAAGAAAAAAACAACAAATAAAATGGATTGTGATTATTTTTACATTTAATTGAGAAAAAATATATATTTAAAAAAAAACTTTCAGTTTCTCCTTTATCTTTAAAACACTAGCCTTTAAATTCAGGATCTGGTGCCAGAGTCTCTTTCCAGAGACTTTCCATAATTACCCTTTGCATATAGAAACAGACTGGTTTATTTGGAGAAGAGAACGCACATTGATTAAGCACCTGCTATGTGCCAGGCCCTGTGCTTTACAGGTCTCCATCTCTTTCCCCCAGCCCGGGAATGCACTCTCTCCCAGCCTCATCTCTTAGCCCGGCTTCCTTGAAGGGTGAGCTCCTCCTCCAGCCTTTTCTGATCCTCAAATCCTGATCCTCAAGTCCTTTCCACAGATTAGCCTGCATGGGTTTATGTTTCCATGTTATCTGCTCCCGCCCCCACCCCAGCTTCTTCCTCTGAATTTTGCCTTAGAGTGTCCAGGGCCTGATACCTAGAAAAGACTTGCTCGATATTTGCCGAATTGCCTCAGACTGCCCAGGGAGGGTGTCCCAGAATTCTGCTTGCCTGATCATGGGCCCAGGGCCCCCTGGACCCCCCAAGTGGAGGCTCAGCTTCCTGACTCCCTGCTGCCAGCGGCCTTCTCTCAGGGAGCCAGGGTCCTGAAGCCTGGAGGCTTCTCTCTGGCCACCTCACCTCAATTACTCCTCCTCAGTGCCCGTCTGTACCTTAGCTTCCCTTCCTACACCAACTCCAAGGAGATCACCCAGTAAATGAGTGACCCTTGCTGTGGATTAGCAGGTACCGGGCCAGGCAAGGTCGGCCCCCACAAAGGAGGCGCCTTTAAGGGGGAGTTTATCTCTCACCCCTTCCTTGCCAGGATCAGGGCCTTCTCCACTAGCCCTGAGGAGGAGTAAGCACCCTGACCAGCCGTGAGCCTTGGGGAAGGGAAGATTCCCAAAGAGAAAAACCGGACCCTCGGGTGCTGCTCTGTGGTCAGGGAGGCCAGAGGATCCTCCTCTGCAGGTGGATGCCATTCATTTAGTCCCTGGGAGGAGGGGGAGGAGGCAGAGTCCCGGCCTTGGCCTCCGGAGCTCCCAATCCCAGAGAGTGGAGACAGAGCCAGGGCCGGTGAAGGACTCAGGAGGGGCCGAGGGGTTTAGCTGGATAGACACCGGGTCTCCGGAGCCTGGGCGGGGGGACTGGCAGCCCGGGCTGTGGCTGTGGGCCCCTTGCCACAATTCTGGACCGTGAGCTTTGGGCCCATCTGTCTGTCTGTGTGTCTGTCTGTTCTTGGCCCACGGGTGCTGTGGCTGCAGAAGAGGGTTACCCAGGGTCCCGAAGGGCCCGCTGAGCCAGGCACACTGAAACCCCATCAGTCATCTGGACCTGGCAGGGCAGCCGCTGTGGCTGGCTGGGCCTCCAAGGCCACACAGAGCCCCCAGTGTGTGCTGCGGGCCCAGCCCAGCCTCTGGCTCCACTGTGTCCTGAAGGCAGACTCGGCCCCTCCCTCCCCTGCACAGGGGCTCAGCCCAGGCCAGGGGGGGCAGGCCCAGGCAGCCCAGCCGGCCGCTCTCGGGCTCTTCCAGGAGCTGGGGAAAAGGGAATAAAGCAGAGACAGACAAGACACCGAGGGGGACAGAGACAGAGACACAAAGTCACACACAGAGAGACTGAGACTGAGACAGAGACACAGAGAGAGACAGAGACAAAGACAGAGAGAGACAGATACAGAGAAACACAGAAACACACAAAAACAAAGAGAGACAGAGACACAGAGAAAGATACACAGAGACAGACAGACAGAGACAAAGAAACACAGAGAAAGACACAGAGACTAAGACAGAGACATAGAGAAAGACACACAGAGACAGAAAGAAACACAGAGACTAAGAGAGACAGAGACACAGAGAAAGACACACAGAGACAGAAAGAAACACAGAGACTAAGAGAGACAGAGACACAGAGAAAGATACACAGAGACAGAGAGACAGAGACAAAGAAACACAGAGAAAGACACACAGACTAAGACAGAGACATAGAGAAAGACACACAGAGACAGAAAGAAACACAGAGACTAAGAGAGACAGAGACACAGAGAAAGACACACAGAGACAGAAAGAAACACAGAGACTAAGAGAGAAAGGCAGACAGAGACAGAGACAAAGAAACAGAAATACACACAGACTAAGAGAGACAGAGAGACAGAGACACAGAGAAAGAAACACAGAGACTAAGAGAGACAGGCAGACAGAGACAGGGACACAGAAAGGCACACATACACACAGAGAGAATGAGACAGAGAGACACAGAAAGGAAGAAAAACAGAGGGGGGAGATACACAGGAACAGCAGAGATGTAGGGACCAGGGAAGAAAGGACGATGCCTCAAAAGTCCACTGGTGTGTGTGTGGGGGGGTCTGAATGAGGGGCCCTCCTCTGGGCTCTTCCCATTAAGATAAATCACACAAAAGCACAGCTGAGGTGGGGAGTTGGGGATTTTCCCAGAATACCCCTATTTTAGGAGACCGAGTCCTGATAGTAAGCAAACTCCTTCTGAGTGTAGAATCTGTCGAATGGAACACCGAGGTGGCAAGAACAATGAGTTAACCTGGAAGCTGCCATGGTGCACCTGCCCTGCTGCACGCCGTTTCTTGGGGGTGCTGTTCTTTGTGTCCGAGGGCACCAGATCTTTCCTAGGGAGGCCGGCTAGCCCCAAGTCTCCGTTTTACAGATGAGACACTCAGGGAACAGCCAAGAGAGTGGACCAAAGTCAGGCAGCTGTTAAGTGACCAAGCAGAATTTGAACCCAGATCCCCACAGCCTTGGGATGGGCCCTGTCTAGCTCCCCTCACTGTCCCCTCCCCCATCCCCGCAATCTTCCTTGTCCTACATGGTTGGAGGAGCGTTCAGAGAAGAAAAGTCCCAGATGGGCTCTACTTTCCTAAGCCTCAGTTCTTTTAGCTGTAAAATGGACTAGGGACCTTCCAGGAGTGCCAGGAATGCCTCTGGACTCCTCATAGCCCTGTGGAAGGAGAGGTAAAGTCCTGGGTCCTAGGATCCATTTCACAGATGAAGAAACTGAGATCAGCTACTAGAGGCTGGAGCCGATGCTCAAAGCCAGGCCTCTGCTGACTCTGGGAGCAGGGCTCTTGTCCTCCATCAGAAACAGAAGGAAGGCCTGGGGCGGGAGGCTGCGGACTTGGAGGTTCCAGGGCCTGAAGATGAAGGAAAGACCTTTAAAGGAGGCCCTGGAGACCCAGGGAGGGGGCAGCCTGCCCACTGGTCAGCAGTGAGTGCTGTGACCCCCCCCCCCAAAGGATGTGATTCCCCTGCCCAGGATACAGGCCGAAGGGTAGGTCCGGCCCTGGAGGCGCCCGTTCTGGGGGCTGCCCAGGGAGACCCGGAGCCTCAGGGCCAGCCCTGCTGGGGACTGACCACGGAGGGTCCCTCCCCCACAGGCTCTTCTCGTGTCCTTCTCCCTCACTAGAGGGGCGTCTCTTAGTGATCAGAAAGCACGTCCCCCTACTCTCTCTAGGACTTCTTGCCCTGACGCCCCCATCCCAGCTCTTCTGCTGTTCCCCATCCATGGTGCCAAGACCCTGGCCACCCAAGGCTCTGTGTGGGGGGCACTGTCTTTAGTGGCGCTGGCAGAGGAGAGGGAGCTGGGGGGTCTGGGCCTCTGGGCCAGGGGGCAGCCAGACTCTCAGTGAAGCACTAGGATCAAGTCCATAGAAGGATGGATGAGGAAAAAGCCCCCACGCTCTCCCAGCTTGCTGGAGATGGGGGTGGGGTGGTGGGGAATTTGGGGTATTTCAGCTATTTCAGTAAGGAAGCAGGGCCTGGCTGGGGGTGGGAGCTGCCCTGGCAAGCCCTCAGCACCAGGGGTTGGGCGGCCGGCCCCCCAGGAGTAGCGGCTGGTTGTCTGTGGAGGGTGGAGATTGTGAGAGGCTACTGGGTGCGTGGGTACCAAGGGAGGGGAGCTGGGCTCCCCAACGCTCTCTCAGCATTCTTTTCTCTCTCCAGCTCTGTCTTCCTCTTCCTCCTCCCTTCCTTCTCCCCTCCTCCCCTTTTTCCTCCTTTCCCTCTTACTCTCCACCTTCTCCTCTTCCTCCTCCCTTTTCTTCTCCTCCTCCTCTTCCTTCTCTCCCTCTCCCTCTCCTTCTCCTCTTTCTCCTTCTTTTCCTTTTCTTCTTCCTCCTCCTCCTTTTCCCCTCCCCCCTTTCCTCCTCCTCTTTTTCCCCTTCCCCCTTTCCTCCTCCTCCTCCTTTTCCCCTCCCCCTTTCCCTCCCCTCCCCCCTTTCCTCCTCCTCCTCCTTTTCCCCTCCCCCTTTCCCTCCCCTCCTCCCCTCCTCCCCCTCTCCCTTTCTCTCCTCTCCAGCTCCTGCTCAGTCCCCTCCAGGGGCTCCGCTTCAATGCCAGCTTGGATGGAGGCAGGCAGACCCATCACGTGGCTGCTCTGTTATGTCTGGCTGCCTGGGAACTGGGTCACCGAGGCCCGGTCTCCCTCGCTGAGCTTTCCACCGAAGGAAAATGGAGAGCCCAGCCTCCCCCAACCTGGCAGGCCCCCCCAGAGCCGGGCTCAGACAGACAGACGCCGGTTTCTAGCGATCCTACCTTCTCTCTCTAAAGACTCTCTCCCCTCCTCAGCCCTCAGCCCCCAGGAGGTGGGCAGGACAGGGCGGGCCAGCTAGCCGTGCTTCTAGTTGGGGAAACTGAGGCCCCGATCTCGCAGAGAAGCTGGAGCAGAGGGAGCCTGGTGTGGCAGGGTCCTGGGTCCCAGACCAGAGCCGTCCCCCTTCCCTCACAGCTAGCCCAGATGGGGGTAATGGACATGAAGGCAGTTAGGAAGCGAGGGGCCATGAGGGGCTGGGGGCCGTGTCTGAGAGACAACAGCCCGGCATAAAGCGAGAAAGCCAAGGAGGCCTTGAATGCCAGAACCAAGGGCTTTGCCCTTACTCTAGGCCATGGGGAGCAATCAGGGACTCTGGAAAAGGGCAGTCAGACCTCCGCTTCAGAGCTGGTGGGTAGCCTGTGCCGGGGGGCTGGAGAGAATGGGCCAAGAAAGAGGCTGTAGCCATCGGGTCACCGGGAGTGGAGCCCGGAGCCCAGACGGGACAGCTTACACAGGGGTAGTCCTCCTTAATCAGCACCTAAAAAGCACTGACTGTGTGCATTAATTAAGGTCTATTGGATTTATTGAATTGCTTTTCTCCTTTCTGAGTCTCAGTTGCCTCATCTGTAAAGTGGGTATAAAAATAGGGATGTTAGGAGGGAAGTGGCAAGGGACTCTCTAAAGACAGGTCACTGCCCTCCTGATGGAATGAGTCCAGCTTGGTCTCCCTGTGTAACTTCCCTGAGTGCCCAGTTCTGGCCTGGAGCGAGGTTAGACCCTTGTCTCTAAGGCAGGTCCTCAGCCGTCTTAAGGTTGGAAGACCTTGGAACCCTCCTCATTCCCTGGGCCCCTTCAGAAGCCCTGAAAGCACAGACCAGTTGCAGTCTTGGGCGTTCCCTCACAAAGGGCCTGTGGGTCGAGGACCCAGTTCTAGGTTCTTCTGAAAAAATCAGATTTTGACTTGGGTTCCCTCAAAGGGCTCTCGGCTCCCCTGCAAGCCCACAGGCTAACACGGTATCAAACACGCCCTGGCTTTTACTTAACTCAAAGCCGAGCCTTCTGACAGGAGGGAAATTCAGCCCCTTTTCGAAGGGCACCCCTTGCATAGGACTTATCCAACTGGCATGGCTCACACCCAAAGGAAAGGGCCACGGATTAGCCCAATGGGGGTGGTGCCCACTGTGCTGATTCTTCCTCCCCTTGGGGATCACATAGTCAGTGAGCGAGCACTTAGCAAGCACCTGCTGTGTCTCAGGCTTTGTGCCAGGCGGTGGAGGATTAGGGCTCCAAAGAGATCCACACAGACAGAGCAGCCCAACACCTCTGTCTCCCACTTTCTCTCATCTGTGAGGGCCCTAAAATGGAGCTGGTTCCCTCTAGAGTGATTGGAAAGGTGAAAGCATCCAGCCTCTCTTTATACTTCTGCCTCTATTTACCTCACTTACTGCTCATTTACAAGATACTTACTATGTGACCCTGGGCAGGTTATGTAACTCTTTTTGCCTCAGTTTCCCCATCTGTAAAATGAGTTGGAGAAGCAAATGGTAATTCACTCCATTATCTCTGCCAAGAAAACCTCATATGGGGTCCCAAAGAGTCAGACAAGACTGTCTCTGTGTGTCTGTCTGTCTGTCTGCTTGCCTATCTGTCTATCTCTGCCTCCCACTAAAGATCAGAGTTCAGGGTGCCTGAGGTCTCAGCTCAGTAAAGCTCACTGCTTTTCAATTTATTGAATCCGCCCCTTGCCCAGAGAATTCACAGCGTGTGTGTGTGTGTGTGTGTGTGTGTGTGTGTGTGTGTGTGTTGGGATGGGGGGATAGTTCACACCATGTCCAGGAAACAGTCGAGGATGGATGGACTCATTTCCCTCTTCTCCTACTCTGGGTTTGTCAAGTTCCCAGATCCCTTCAACAGACCCTAACCTCATCCTCTGACGCACCTGTACCTTTCTATAACAAAAGGAGGTGAGGCTCCAGATGGTTTCTGGGAAGAGCTGATGAAGCCTGAACGACAAATAGCATAGTATGATTAGTTAACAGCCTGGCGAGAGCAAGGCTGTGATAAACAGTACCAGAGGAGAGACATATGATGCAGATTCTGGGAAGAGGCTGGGGGTGGGGAGTAAACTGATGGTGGAGAAGAGCGAGTGCTGGAAGCTGCTTCCCCCCCTCAGTTCAGAGCCAGATTATGAACTCAATTTCCCTATCTGTAAAAGTGAAGGGATGGAGCCAGTGACCCCAATATCTCTTTCAGCACTAACACGTTAGGACACAGGAGAGGGGCAGCGATCTCACCTTGGCAAAATGGTGAGAGAACTGGAGACTGTCGTGGGAGGGTGAAATTAAGGGACTCAGAATGTCATCCCCACCAAAGTTACAGTTTTAATGCCATGCCAATAAAAGTATCAAAAGATATTTTACAGAACTGAAATAATTACAAATATCATTTGAAAAAAATAAAGGATCTAAAATATCAAAGAAAATGATGAAAAGACACAAAGATAAAGTGGGAATAGCACTTCCAGACCTCAAACTATATTAAAAAGACCAGCCACCAAAATCATTTGATGTTGTTTTAAAGACTGAAACAGATCTCCATGCATATGTTTTGAAAATAAAAAGCTTTAGTAAAAAAAAAATAATTAAAATAAAATAAATAGAAAAAAAAAAAGATTGACATAGATCAATGGAACAGACTAGATGAAGGAGAAACCGGAACAATAGAACTCAGTTGTCTAGTGTTCAATAAATTTGAAAAGATAAATTACTTAAGAAAGAACTCCTTTTTTGATAAAAACATAGGGGAAAACTGGAAAGGAGTGTGACAGAAAATGATCTTAGATCAATACCTTACACTATTCTAAATGAACTCCTGACCTTAATATTAAAATCATGCCATAAAGAAACTAGAAGAGAAATAGATAATGCACTTTTCATACCTATGAGTAGGAGATGTATTTTTAACCAATTAAGAGATAGAGGGGGTTATAAAAGTTAAAATAGATAACATTGATTACATGAAACTGAAAAGCTTCAGCACAAACAAAATTAATGCACCTAGATTAAGAAGGGAAGCAGTTGAATGGGAAAAATATTTATATAAAACTTCTCTGATAATAGTATCCAAGACACATGAATAATTATTATGTCTGTTCTCTTTGAGCACTGAAGACAATGGAAAACTAACATGTAATGTGTGTCCCCCACTGTCCCCCGCATATGGCATAATGGTGTCATTGAACAACTCAAAAGGTGGCAGAATAGACATTTTTAGCCTCTTCTCCTTCAACCCCTCTCCAAGGGAGACTAATTCCTGCCTGAAGGGGAAGCAGGAGGTTGAGGTCAGAAGAATGACCCCTCTGCTCTTCTCTAAGAGATGGAATATTGGATTAGAATGGTATCTATGTTTCCGTAAATATCATTTGTTTAGGAGATGTGGTTTCCTGGTTCGATCTAACTTATGTTTGCTGACTCTTTGATTGGAAAAGGAGCAGAAGGACTGAAAATTTTATGCCTAAGACGCGACTCCTTTCCCATCAAATATAAGATCCATAATGAACATTCAAAGAAATGGTCCAATTCCACAGCAAACAGAAATCAGAGAAAGTGGACACAGGAGAATATATCCCAAACAAAGAGAATGAATGAATTCTACCATTGAGAGAGAGGTAACTCAACAGAGAGAGAGAGAGACAGAGAGACAGAGACAGAGAGAGACACACAGAGAAAGATAGAGACAGAGACAGACAGAGACAATGTCCTGGATTTCACACATGGAACAAGCTGGGAATAGGGAAATGATGGAGACTTCCCACACTCTTCATGTCTTCATAAAGTATTTTCCTTCTGCAACCTGGGGCTGGTGTCATCCATCTTTTCTATTGAAGTTGGGAGCCAAAAGTTCCTGAGATGACTGCAGATCCCAAAGCTCATTCCAGCTCCAAGAGAACTCCAGATGTCCCTTCTGTTCCCACTCTTGACAACTTCTCTCTGCCCTGTCCTTTGTGTAGGAGTGGGAATTAATCCTCATAAATAAGGAGAGAGTCTTATACCAATGAGCTTTGGGATTGGGGTTATGTCATATGTAAATTTGTATTTATGAGTATATAAATATAAATATGTGTGTATATAAAACTTTTTCCCTCCCCTCCTTTCCCTTCCTCTCCTCTCTTCTTTCCTTTCCTTCCTTCCTGTCCCTCCTCCTTCCCTTCCTGTCTCCTCCCCTCTCCTTTCTACCTACCTCATTAACTCACGTGATTTTAACTACCACCTCTCTGCTGAAGATAACCCCAGTCTCTCCCCTGAGCTTCAGAACTACATCACCAGCAATTTTGGGGTAAGTCCTCACTTTCCCACTCTCTACCTCCTACACATTGGTACCAAGGTGACTCTTTTAGTAGACAGCTGGCCATGGCACCTAACTTCTGTGGCTCCCTATTACTTCCAGGAAAAACCATAAGCTCTTCTGCTTGACGTTTCTGCTTAGAGCTACTTCACCTCAACCTATATTTCCCTTTCATAGCCTCTCTCTTCCACACCCAGAATACCTCTCCCATCTCCATGTCTATACTGGAATGCCCTCCCTCCTCATATCTGCCTCTCTTCTTTTTTAAATTTATTTATTCTTAACACAAATTATTTTTGTGGATCATATTAGGAGAGAAAAACCAGAGTAAAAGGGAAAAATCATGGGAGAGGGGAAAAAACAGAAAAAAGAAGTGAATATAGCATGTGTTGGTTTACATTCAATCTCCATGGCTCTTTTTCTGGACGCAGATGGCATTTTCTGTCCAAAGCCTATTGGGATTGCTCGGGACTGCCTCTTCTTTTAAGTTCGAGTACTACCACCTTTCCTGCTCCTTCCCAACTGTTGGTGCCCCCCTTCAAATGACCCTGTAGGTTACTATATATACCACATAAATGTGTGGTTATTCTAGCCCAAAGCATAGACTTTCTATTGATGTTTTCTGTACATGTACATACACTAGGGCATCTGTATATCACAGAGGGCTTGCCAAGTCCCTTTCAGAGCTGCTCAAGCACTTTGGTGTCCACCTTCATCCAACTCTCACTAAGAAGCTGGAGCATGGGCAGTGGCCACATCCCAGTAAACCATCTCGGCAGACTGAGGGGAACCTTCCACCATCCGGTGTCTCCCCCAGTCACATACAGACTCCCCTTGAAGAATGGGCCGATAAGAACAATTTGTTTTAGCAGCCAAAAAGGCGGCTGAAGCAGGAAGCGGGGGGCGCTCAGAGCTTGGTCAGACATGGAAGATGTCAGAGTTGTCCACTGCATCCCAGACATCACCAGTCATACTGACTTCTGGAAGAGAATGACTGGAAGAGAGTGAGCTCGGTGACCCTGTGCTTCTCTGTCTTACTTAAATCCAATCCACGTGCAAGTCAAGACATCTTCCTGTGATGTCTCTGGTCCTCTTGGAAAAGGAAAGACCAAGAGCAAAATCTGTCTACCAGTTATTTCCCCCATTTGAACGAAAGCTTCTAAACAGTAGGGATTGTTTCATTCTTTGTACTTGAGCACAAATCATAAATGCTTGTTGATTTATTACCTGATTGGCTCTGTAGGTTGTGTGGTACCTACTACGTGCCAGCTGTCAGAGCCCCCTTTGCGGGCCAAAACTGGCCTGTACCACGGCAGCAGCTCAGCCCATCTTTCACAGGAGTGAGCTGAGAGGCCCAGGCCTGGAGCCAGCCACACCTCAAGAGCAGTCTGATCTCAGCTAGACTGATCAGCTGATGAACCAGACTGGGGTGGGCAGGACCAGACCATCATCCCGTAAGGAAGTTCTCCTTCTCCAGAACAAGCCGATCTGGGAAATTTGCCCTGTGTTGATTCAGGCTGAGTGGGAGCTGGATTCCAAGCCCTTCTGCGGGAATCCTTCTCCCCAGGGTCCCGGGGCCGAGCAGGCCTGGCCAAGTAGACAAACAGAGTAAAAGATCAGCCCTTATGGAATGACCAGAATTTGCTGCAGAGAATGAGAGCAGTAGGAAAAACCGGGGCTGTTTATGGTTTATGCAACTAGCTTGGAGTGAGTGAGATCCCAGGGTTTTCCAAGAAGCCCCTGAGGACTCCCAAAGGCGGGAAGAGAGTCTAGAAGGAGCCTCTCCCCTCCCCTTACTGCCTATGGTACCTGAAGGCTCTTTTCCAAAAGAGATGGTCTAGGATCCTGCTCATCATTTCTTATAGTACCATAGTATTCCATCACAAATCTCTTACCAGAACTCATCCAGCCATTCTACAGCTGATGGATTTCCTAAATTTCCAATTCTTGGCTACTATAAATATTGTTGTACACATAGGTCCTTTTCCTATATATATATAGGAAAAGGACCTATATGTGTATATATATATATATATATATATATATATATATATATATATATATATATATATATATATATATATATATATATATATATATATATAAACTTCTTTGGGCTACAGATCTAGGGGTGATACAGATGATCTAGGGTCAAAGAATAGTTCAAATTGTTCTCCAGAATGGCTGGACCAGTTCAAAATTCCAGCAGCAGTGCTTTAGTGGTCCTGTAGTCCCACATCCCTTCCAGCTGTTGTCATTTCCCTTTCTCTGTCATATTAGCCAATCTTGACAAGTGTGAGGTGATACCTCAGAATTATCTTAATTTCCATTTCTCTAATCAGTCCTCATTTAGAGCATTTTTTTCCCCATCTGACTGTTCACAGCTTAGATGTCTCCTGAAAACTGCCTGTTTCCTATCTTTTGACCATTTATCACTTGGGAATAGAGAGGAATTTAAGGGTAAAGGGGAGAGAACCTATAGAAAGAGGGTTTCCTTAAAATAGATGCAGTAAGAATAATTGAAACAACGATATCTTTGAAGACGATGGGTTATTTTTCATTTCAATTCGGAAGAAAGTCATATTAGAAATAAGGATTAAAATATAAATGGATTAAATAAAAACAAGTTAGAAATTGAACAAGAAAACAAAACCTCAAAATCTGTTGTTTATGAGTATAGTTTAGATGTTTTTTCCTCCATTCTTTTTTTTTTTCCTTTAAAAAAAATTGTCGCATATGGAATGGGTCTAGTCAAGGGAGAGGAGTACCAGAAGAGACGAAGCAATGTAACAACAAATTATATCAATAAAAATTTTAGAAGAGTGTAATCAGGCAAAGGAGACACTTGAGGTCCATGTCTGCTTCTCTGCAGTCAGAGAGGGGCAGGACCAAGCCAGAGAGGGGGAGAGAGAGACAAAGAAGGGTACAGGGGAGCGGGAGAGCTAGACAGAGACAGAGATTGAGACAGAGAACAGAGATTCCCAAAGCACCAGCCCATCTCCTTCTGTTCAGAAACAGTTGGTGCTCCAGGACTGGAGCCCGGGAGCCTCCAGGACTGTCGAGGAGAGGCTGCCCACGCTGGGTCTGGCATAGGCTGGCAGCGCTGTTCAGACACAGGGGCTCACGCCCACTTTGTCCCCATGCTGCATGGCACCCAGGAGATGCTGGCACTCCTGCCCTGCCTGGTTGTGTCCCCCCCCCTCTCATCTCCAGACTGTCCTTCAAGGGCTACCTCCTCCAAGAAACTTGACCAGACACCCTCCACTCCAGGCGATCCTGATTCCAGCACCAGGGCCAGGAACTGCCCGCTCAGCTCGGTGCCCACTGCAAACCCGAGAAGCCTGTGACCACAACCGTGCCTACATATCGAGCATAGATCTCCCAGGATGCTCCACTGGACACTTCTTGCCATGCTGACTTCCAGAGATTCAACCAGCTCCAGCTCCAATCAACTGGAGTCTACACTTCTCCATTTTGTCAAAGAGGACCCTGTGTATGAGAGGCTTTTACCAAATGAAGCCTGAGACACTGCTCTGCTCTAATCGATAATAAATAGGCATGAAAAAGATGGAAATGGACTTAATGAGTGTTTGATGGGAAGGGAGGGAGGAAGGAAGGAAGGAAGGAAGGAAGGAAGGAAGGAAGGAAGGAAGGAAGGAAGGAAGGAAGGAAGGAAGGAAGGAAGGAAGGAAGGAAGGAAGGAAGGAAGGAAGGAAGGAAGGAAGGAAGGAAGAAGGGAAGGAGGGAAGGAAGGAAGAAAAGGAGGGAGGGAGAGAGGGAAGAAGGAAGGAAGGAAGGAAGGAAGGAAGGAAGGAAGGAAGGAAGGAAGGAAGGAAGGAAGGAAGGAAGGAAGGAAGAAGGGAAGGAGGGAAGGAAGGAAGAAAAGGAGGGAGGGAGAGAGGGAAGAAGGAAGGAAGGAAGGAAGGAAGGAAGGAAGGAAGGAAGGAAGGAAGGAAGGAAGGAAGGAAGGAAGGAAGAAGGGAAGGAGGGAAGGAAGGAAGAAAAGGAGGGAGGGAGAGAGGGAAGAAGGAAGGAAGGAAGGAAGGAAGGAAGGAAGGAAGGAAGGAAGAAAAGGAGGGAGGGAGAGAGGGAAGAAGGAAGGAAGGAAGGAAGAAGGGAAGGAGGGAAGGAAGGAAGAAAAGGAGGGAGGGAGAGAGGGAAGAAGGAAGGAAGGAAGGAAGGAGGGAATTCTATTTGTCCTCTGTCTTCCTCAGACTAGAAATTCCCTGAGGACAGACCTGGGAGTGATGCTCCTCTGGAGGGACAGGAGTTGGGAATGGGACACGGTCCCTCAGGAGCCTGAGGTTCAGCACCAAATGCTGACCCTTTAAAAATGAAAGTTTCTGCTCAGACCAGGAATACAAAGAAGGCATTTCTTGGGGCAAAAAGGAAAAGTGGATTCCAAAGGAGCTTCTCTCTAAGCAAGCAGAGCCAAAGGAACAGTCAGTCAGTCCCTCTAGGCCCCCCTCCTTTCTCCCTCCTCCCTCCTCGGCACTCTCAGGCAGTAGACAGAATGTCACGATGCCCTAGGAGGGTTTCCATGTCCCCGGAGAGCCATTGGAGCAGGTCCCTGCTATCCAGAGCTGCTTATTCCTGAGCTGGTCAGAGGAGCTACCTCATGAGGCCTCTGCCTGGAGCAGCATGGGGTAGTCCTGGGACCCTCCTCCCTCCAAGCCCCCAACCAAAACTCAGCCTCAGCCCCGTCGGCAGTTCCTCCAGTTATCTTCACCCCTTCCAAAGGAGTGATCCCCAGGTGTTTCTGGGAAGGAAGGAGGCCAGCCTGGCAGCCTCCAAGCACTGGGTCAGCACATACTATGTGCCAATGCTACGCCACAAGGGAAGGGAAAAGACCGGGAGCTCGCAGGGTAGCACGGAGAACAGCATGCAGATAACAGGCACAGGCGAGGGATAGATGGGCATGAGAGGTGATCCCAGGCAAAGGCACTAGCAGCTGGGCTGGGGCTTTCGGGGACAGGGAAAGCCTCCTGCAGAAGGTGGTAGTTGGGTCTGGGAGGAACCAAAAGTAAAGGGGAGAAGTAAAGTGGGGACCTAGAGCTCAAAGGCACGGAGATGGGAGCTGGAGAGGGAATCTGAGTGTGCCCCCATGTTGGTGGGACACTTGGTGGCTCCCCACAAAGGGATAGGCAGGTTTCCTAACAGACAAAGATCTGGGATCAAGACGTCCACTCAGAACCCTAGTTCTGCTTCCTAGACCTAGAGCTCCCTGAGGTAGGGCCAGGGGCTCCTCCTCTTTGTCCAGACTAGAAGCTCCCAGAGGGCAAAACTTGGGGGGTCTCTCCTTTTTGTTCCCAACTGGAAGCTCCCAGAGGGCAGGGTCTGGGGCTTCTCCTCTTCCACCTTCTCACTGGTTAAAGCCCAGTTGGACACAGGGGGGAAATGCCTAAATACAGGCTGACACCCTTTGTTTACCAGAGCTGCGGAGAGGTCTGTGGTGATCTCCCCACCCCCCTGCTTCCTGCGCCTGGGGGAGGGAAGGGGAGGGCAGTGAAGGGAAGAAGGGGGTGGAGCAAGGAGACCATAAATGCCTGAATGAATAATGCCCTTGATGGAAAATGAGTTTGTTTGCTCAGCAGTGCATTTTCTTGGGTACAATGATTCTTTCTTATTATAAACTTGAGGTCCAGCCAGCTCGATGCCACTTTGGCAAAGGAGGCCCCGGCCTGGCTGAGGGGTGAGCCCAGGACCTCCTTGCAGGGTGCTCTGGTGCCATCACCACTGAGCCTCCAGACCCCCAGCTCTTCCTCTCTGCCCAAGGTGCCCGGTCTTGTCTCTGTCCCTTCCCCAGTCTGTTACCCACCCTTCTCTTCCTTGGTTGCCATAGTGGATAGAGTGTCTGATTTGGAGTCTGGTAAGTGAGCCTTCCTGAGACTGAATCTCCCCTCAGACACTGATAAGCTGTGTGACTCTGGCCGAGCCACTTCACCTTGTTTGCCTCAATTTCCCCATCTATAAAATGTGCTGGAGAAGGAAATGGCAAGCCACTCCAGTATCTTTGCCAAAAAAAAAAGGCAAAACAAAACAAAAAAACAAACCCAAATGGGTCATGGAGAGTCACACAACTGAAAAAAACAAAAAACAAAAACCAGAATAACAAGGATCCTGGACCTCCTTCAATTCAATTCAGTGTCTCTTCAGAGGACTGACTGTTTCCTTTGCACTATTGGGGTTTACAGAAATAAGTGTGGGATGTGTCCAGGAGACAGAAAAACTCTCCGTTATCCAGAACACAGAGTGCTCCTTTGGGCAAGGCTGGGAGGCTACAGTAGGCACTAGGTTGAGAAAAGTGCTGAATATAGGCACGGGATTTGATCTTGACTTGGTGGGCAATAAGGGAACCGCTTAAAGGTTGTTGAGGGGGAAAGTGCCATCTGTGATTTCTGAGAGCGCAGATTTGACCACGTGGTTCCCTTTTATCCCAGGATTAAATACAACTCCTCAGATTTTTTAAAACTCTTCACAGCTTGGCCCCAACCTTTCCATGGTGAGCATTGATGTCTCTGCTCCAGCCTTGTCATTCCTCATGGGGAGCTCTCCACTTCCCATCTCCATACCTTTGCAAAGGCTGGGCTCTAGCACAGCTTGGAAAGCCCTTGCTGTCAGCTTTAGAATCACCAATTTCTTTCAAATCTCAGCTCAGATACTACCAACTACAAGAGGCTTTACCTGATTCACTGCCACCATCTCCATCCTTTTGTGTATTTTTTTTTTTGCCTGTACTTACACATGTACAAGTTTTCTTCCCAATAGAATTGGGTTTGTATTTCTAGTGTCCTGCATTACAGCCGGCATATAATAGGCACTAAATAAATGCTTATTGATTGGTCAATCAACTTATTTATGCAGAAGAAAACTATCCCAGCAACCATATGAAGAGGGAAGGAAAGAAGGATGGGGGAAATCTTGTAGTAGTCCAAGCAGGGTCTGGTCTAGAATATACAAAAGACTTAGAAATCTACGTACCAAGATCAACACAAGAACTATATGAAAATAACTACGAACCACTGTTTAAGAAAATAAAGACAGATCCAAATAATTGGAGAATTATTCATTGCTCATGGATAGGCAGAGCCAGTCTAAGAAAATGACAATAGTACCTAAATTATTTGACTTATTCAATGCCATACCAATCAAACTACTAGGGCGAAAATAGGCTAAATTTCCTGAGAAGAAAGATTAAGAATTTCAAGAGATGGCAACACGGAAATGTTTTATATGACTTCACGTATATAATTGATATTATATTGCTTGCCTTCTCAAGGAGAGAGGGGAAAGGGAGAAAGAATTTGGAATTTAGATTTTTTAAAAATGAATGTTAAAGAAATTTTAATGAAATTGAGAAATATTTACTGAAATATACAAAAATATTTTTCAAGAGAAATCATAAAAAAAAAAATTGAAATGGAAGGGGGCCGTGTCTCCAAACAGTACTTCTCAAAAACACTTTGGTGCTGGTCAAATAATAAAGAAATTAATCAGGAGAATAGATTGCTTAATTTAAAAAATTAATTTTAATACACATTTCTTTACAAATCATATTGAGAGAGAAAAATAACAAAAGGGAAAAACCACAGAAGAGAAAAAAAAAACAGAAAAAATAAGTGAACATGTGTTGATTTAGATTCAATCTCCATAGTTCTCTTTCTATATCTTTTCCATCCAAAATTTATTGGGATTGCCTTGGATCACTGAACCACTGAGAAGAATCAAGGCTTTTATAGTTGATTGAACAATAGATTTCATATTAAAGCTTACAGGAGCATATATATGTATATATCTGCTACCCTTAGGCACTAGGACAGAGACTCAGCATTTGACAAAAACTGTTGGGAAAATTGGACAACAGAATATGGAATGAAATTAGATAAGACACTAAGATAAGCTCCAAATAAAGAGATGAAATGAGGTCACATCATAAACAAAGCAGAGAAATGTGGAAAAAATGATCTATCCACCTTATAAATAGAAGAAAAATGTATAAGCAAAGAAGAGATGGCAGAAGGTAAAATGGATAATTTTGATTACATAAAATTTACAAAGTTTTGCACAAACAAACCCAACAAAACAAAAAATTTAAAGGAATAATTAAGTGGAAGAAAGTCTTTGCAATAAGTTTCCCTGACAAAGGTTTCATTTTAAATATATACAAGAAACTGATTCAAATTTATAAGAATAAGAGCCATTTCTCAATTGATAAATAATCTAGGGATGCAATTCTCAGCAGAAGAAACTCAGACTATATATAAAATCATGTGGATAAAAATGTTCCAAATCACTACTAAGGAGAGGAATACTAAATAAAGCATTCTGTGATTTCATTTCACACACCCAACAGATTGGAAAAAATAACAAAAAAATAAAAACTGGAAAATGATAAAGTGTTGAGGAGAGGCAATGGGAAAACAAGCCCATTGAGGCACTGTTGGTGAACCTGGAAATGGGTACGATGATTCTGAAAGCAATTTGGAATGAAGCATAAAGCTGAAATAGTTCATACCCTTTGATTTACCTGTGTCCCTGCCAGATCTACACCCAAAATCAAAGAAAGAGGAACAAAATTTTTAGGGGAAATTTTTTATGGCAGCTCTTTTAGTGTTGGCAAACAAATGGAAACCAACAGCATCCTCAATACTGAGCAATGGTTGAATAAATTGGTATGTAAAAGTGATAAGAAATGAGAGAAAAGATGGTTTCAAAAGAACTTAGGAAGACATTTGTGAACTGATGCAGCAGGGAGTGAGCAGGATCAGAATGATTTTTATGGTAATATACATTTGAGAAAAAAGAACAATTCTGAGGACTTTTGTAAGTTGATGAGAATGGCATGAGCAGAACCAGGAAAACAATCCATAAAACAACAATAACATCATGAAAACAAACCACTTTGAGACAGGAAGAGCAGTGACCACTCTGGATTCCAGGGGATGGCTAATGGAGTGGAAGAGCTCCTCAGAGAGGCTATGGATATTTGCAGAGCTTGGGCAATGAAATGCATGTAAGCATCGGATGAGGAAAGTTGTACTTTGCTAGACATATTTATACCAAGGCATTTGCTTTATTATTTTTATTTTTTAAGTTGTTTTTTTCAGCCCAGAGTAGACAGAGGGAAAAAAATAGGTTTCTATTTTTTTTTTAATAGAGACAGCAGTGCTACAGATGTGGACTATTGCCTGCACTTTCAAATGAGGTCACTGTATTGTTATTTTTGCTTAATTGTTTCCCGTTGTTATGAAACCTTGTGGAGTGGGGGTAGTCTGGAAATGTTTATAATGTAAAAATAAAATACAGCGATAGAAAATTTCAATCGTGAGTTACTCTGATTCCTTTATGTGTTTTCTGTGTTTTCCAAGATACAAAATTAAGACTGTTCTGCACATGGAGGGACCTTGAGGGGACAGATATGATACCCCTCTCACTGGACACATAGTACCTGGTTATTTCCAACCTCATTTTACAGGTGAGGAAACTGAGGCTCAAGAGATAGGGAATGACTTGAGGAAGAGAAGAAAAGACAGGCAAAGATTCTTGTTGGATATGTAGCCTTCCTTCATCTGTAAAATGGGAATAATCATCTCTTCCAGGAGAAGCAGTAAGAGAAGAGAGCATTCTGGTGGAGTGGCAAGAACACCAGACTCAGAATCAAGCTCTGGGTTCCAATTCTACTTCACATTGACCAGCTGGGTGACCTGAGTTAGTGGGGTCTCAGCTAGCTGACACAGTTTACTATCCCTGAAGCTTCCCAAGCCATGGATGAATATGGAATGGGGTGTCTCGTTGCCCCTAGCCCTAACAAGACTTTGTGGGGCAATGCTGTGGCGGCTGCACCAGGAGGCCCCATCCCGGGACGTTTCAGTCCCTGGCTTTGAAGACCCTCTGGATCTTGACTGCTTTCTCAACAGCAAAGCTCTCTTGGATGTTCCAGCCACTGTTCCTGTCTGATAGCTACTAGAAATGTTTGTTTCCTCTCTTTTCAAACAAAGACCACTTTGTGGGCTGCTCAGGAAATCCTGGATGCCTGCTCCAGGTACAGCAACAGCGGGAGAAATTTCCACAAACATCGTTTTTCTTTCCTTTTTTGGATATAATAACAATGTGATACCAATAACATCCCCCCCTTTCCTCCCCTCCTGGGGCTGGCCAGTCACTGTTTCCAAAGAGCTATCCTGTCCATTCTGTCATCAGAGCCTCAAAACAACCCTAGGTCATAGGACTGGGGCTGCTCAGAACCTCAGAGACCATCCAGGCCAGCCCTTTCATTTTCGAGAAGGAATTTGAGGGCCAGAGAGGGAGGTGTTCCTTCCCAAGAGCACACAGCCAGTCAATAATACAATCAGTATTTGAGTAATCCTTCTGATTCCAAATTTAGGAACCTTCTAGTACAGATACTATTTGTGAGCAGGGCTTGTTTGTCCTCCATTTCACAGATGGGAAAACAGATCCAGAGAACTTGTCGTAGAGTTGGAATTTGGAGAATTAATCATAGAATTAGAATTCAGATCCAGGCCTCCTACCTTTAAAGGCCCCTCTGTTCTTTGTCCACTTCATTAGTCACACAGGTTCTCAAGAAAAGCTCTGGGTTCTCTCCTTGACCTCCCCTTTGGGTTCCAGGGAACTGAGAGGTCAACATTGGGAGTCTGAAGGCTGCCTAGAAAAGAAGGTTCTGCCCTCCAGAGGCTGGGGTCCGAGAGGAGAGGAATAAAGTCCTGGATCTTGCCTTCAGAGACTTCCCAGAGGGAGAGAAGTCTCAGCATCGAGAGGACAGAGGGAGTCATGGTGGATGCATCTACAACATAGACTGGGTGCAGAGCAAAGGAGCCTCGAGTGCCGGGTTCAGGAGTGTGACGGGGAGGGTGAATGGGTACATCCTTCTGTTCCTTGTCTGATGATCATAAAAAGAAGGGAGCAAAAGTGGGCCTTCCATGGAGCAGTCTCCCAAGAATGCTGTGATCCTTGTCAGAGCCACATTCACCACCCTTCCTTGACCTGTGACTTCCCCTCCAGTCCGTGTTTGGAACTGGCCCCGTGGAAGAGGTCATCCAGATGGTCCAGAGCACAGCTGCCTGGACCCAGCCCTCCCCTCAGGACCCCAAGGCCATTTTGGAAAAGGAGAGCCTGATGATCCACGTGGGAAAAAACAAGTGGATGGACAAGACCAGGGATCCCCAGACTGGGACATGCAGTTAGATGGCCAGCCGGTGGAGAGGGGGTACAGGGTCTTGGGAGACTGCTGTGTCATTGAACCCCAACTGCCTTAAAAAAAGACACCTTATAAATTGAAAGAAGACACTGTCCAAGTCCCTATAGCAGATGAAGGGAGGGCTGTCCCTGGTACTCAGAAGCTGATAGTTTAGAGAGAAGAGGACTTGTGGTCCCTAGCAGCCCAGTGATGACTCCCCTGAAGGCGAGCTGAGGTCCAGGCTGTCATGGGGAGCCCCTGAAGGTGTTTGAGCCCCAGAGGGACCCAGTGAGACCTGAGCAGCGGGAGGGGGGTGAGAGAGGGAGCCTCTGGGAGTCTCAGAGAGCTCCAAACACAGGTCCCCCAGGTATTTGCTGGGCCCGCTCAGTAAAAGGAAATAGGACGAGTCCCGGGACGGGTCCCTGCACGGGTCCCGGGACGGGTCCGGGAGCTATTTTGGGAAAGCGGAGCTTGCACGAAGCGGCCAATGGGCTGTCAGGGACGAGTCGGAGCGGAGAGCTGCCGCTGTCCACATCTGCCCGGGCGGCCTGGCCCCGGCCCAGCACCGGAATGAATGAATTTACTCATTGCTTTTCCTCTTTCTTTTCCTTTGGAGGGAAGAATAATTCCCCGGCTGTTCTGTGCTGTCCCTGGGTTAATGGTGCATGTATAAAGGCCCGGCTGGGGACAAAGGGGGTGGGGGGAGCCTATTTATAGAACCCTCGCTTTTCTAATAGAGCTATTAATAGCCGAGGCCCCGAGGGGGGCTAAGAACAATGCGCGGGTCTCTGGCAGCGGCTCGGGAGTCTGCTCCCGCCTGCCCAGAAGCCGGGTGTGCAAGGCACCGGGAGGGCCCCCCCACCCCGGCCTCTCTCCGGGCCGCAGAAGAATGGGGGGTTTATCTCCGGCCTTCCGCTTGGCCCAGCCCCAGCTCACCTGGGCCGGGCCGAGGCAGCTTCCACGAGGCTCCGCGGAGGAAGCGACCGCCCGCGGCCTCAGTGCCCGCCCCCTGCCGCTGCCCCCCCAAGTCTGTGGGAAACTGAGGCAGCATTCCCGAAGCTTCTCCAGAAAGGGCTCCACGGTCTAAGGCTAGTATCAGTCAGCACCGTGGCCAGCACTTGAAGCCCTCCCAGGGCTGGGGACCTCATTACCTCCCCCGGAGGTGGCCCGTCCCATTGGGGGACAGCTGATCCCATGAGTCAATGCGTTCATTCCGGTCCGGGCAGATGTGGACAGCGGCATCCCCCGCTGCGACTGGTCCCGGACATCCCATTGGCCGCTTTGATCCAGGTCCGGTTTCTCAAAATAGATCTTGGATCGGTTCTGCTTCCTTCCACGGAGCAATCCCAGCGGATGCTGCAGAAGCAGATATCCCGGGGCAGCTGGATGGAGCACCGGCCCTGAAGTCGGGAGGACCTGAGTTCAAATTTGGTCTCAGACACTTAACACTTCCTAGCTGTGTGACCCTGGGCAAGTCACTTAACCCCAATTGCCTGGGGGGGAGGGGATGTAGACATCTTGAGCTAAGCCAGACCTTTGTTCTAGAAGAACTACTACTCTTACTAATGCCATTCTCCTGGGCCAACTTTCTTTCTTTCTTTCTTTCTTTCTTTCTTTCTTTCTTTCTTTCTTTCTTTCTTTCTTTCTTTCTTTCTTTCTTTCTTTCTTTCTTTCTTTCTTTCTTTCTTTCTTTCTTTCTTTCTTTCTTTCTTTCTTTCTTTCTTTCTTTCTTTCTTTCTTTCTTTCTTTCTTTCTTCCTTCCTTCCTTCCTTCCTTCCTTCCTTCCTTCCTTCCTTCCTTCCTTCCTTCCTTCCTTCTTTTCTTTCTCTCTCTTTCTTTCTTTCTTTCTTTCTTTCTTTCTTTCTTTCTTTCTTTCTTTCTTTCTTTCTTTCTTTCTTTCTTTCTTTCTTTCTTTCTTTCTTTCTTCCTTCCTTCCTTCCTTCCTTCCTTCCTTCCTTCTTTTCTTTCTCTCTCTTTCTTTCTTTCTCTCTTTCTTTCTTTCTCTCTTTCTTTCTTTCTTTCTTTCTTTCTTTCTTTCTTTCTCTCTTTCTTTCTTTCTTTCTTCCTTCCTTCCTTCCTTCCTTCCTTCCTTCCTTCCTTCCTTCCTTCCTTCCTTCCTTCCTTTCTTTCTTTTCTTTCTTTCTTTCTTTCTTTCTTTCTTTCTTTCTTTCTTTCTTTCTTTCTTTCTTTCTTTCTTTCTTTCTTTCTTTCTTTCTTTCTTTCTTTCTTTCTTTCTTTCTTTCTTTTTTAAATTAATTTTTATAATTATAACATTTTCTTTGACAGTACATATGCATAGGTAATTTTTTTTTTACAACATTATCCCTTGTACTCCCTTCTGTTCTGAGTTTTTCCCCTCCTTCCTTCCACCCCCTCCCCTAGATGGCAAGCATTCCCATACGTATTAAATATCTTATAGTATATCCTAGGTACAATATATATGTGCAGAACCGAATTTTGTTGTTGTTGTTGTTGCGAAGGAAGGATTGTATTGGGATTGGGCCAGCTTTCTGAAGATTGGTCTGGGGTCTGTCTAAGCCGGCTAGGGAGGCCCAGGGACCCCCAACACATCTGCATGGAGCAGTGTCTCTAGTCACAGGGGGAGAATCTCTCAGGACTTCAAAGCTGTCCCAACCAGGTCAGAGGCCAGCAGGACCAAAGTTTCCCCAGTTTTGGACACTATGTTCCTTAATGTAGTCTAAGATCATGTTGGGTTGGGGGTTCCCACATCACACTGTTAACACATTAAACTTGTGGTCCACAAAAACCTCCTGATCTTCTTCAGATGTACTGCTATCTACTCTTCTTCAAAGTAGTTCTTAGGCTATTGGCCCATCTGGAGGAATTTGCATTAGTGATAACCGCTGATGGTGCAATCTCTCCCAATGGCAATGCTGTAGCTGCCAGCTAGGGATGTAATTTGAGGATGGATTTCAGGCCCTGGGGCAGTCCAGAAGGGAGGAATTTTTGTGGGTAAAGAGTCTTCCTGATGCCCCTCTTCTACTGTCTCAAGAGCTGAGGAAGAACAGGTCTGTTCCAAAAGAGAACCTTTCTGAGGTTTTGGATCACAGAATGAGGAAGGTCAAGAGGGAGGTGGCCCAAGAAGGGACCGAGATCTGCCCCCAGCAGACCCCCTCTCACTCTCACCACCCATGGCCCACCTACAGCCCTGCACACTCACAAACCTCACAGCCAGGGCCCACCTGCCTCCCAGGTGAGGCTTTGCAGCAGACTCCCAGGCTTCAGGCTCCCTTAACCCCCAGAAGCCTCTTTGTCAGGGCCCAGATTCCTCTTTCCTTGCACCCTCCGTGCCTGAGTCTTCAGATCAGATGGCAAACATCAGTCATGAGGGCCCTGCCTGGCCCCAAGCACGGACTCAGTTCGAAATAAAAACATCCTGCAGTCCCGATGCCTTTGAAGGGAGCCCCCAGGAGATGATCTCATCATCCAAGCATACTCCCCCCCCCCGAGGGGGGACCCTCTCTCTGCCCTTGACCAGATCCATCAGGAGTTCCCAGAGCCCAGCAGGAACATAAGGGTGCTAGTGTGGACACAGAGAAAGACTTAGCCCAGGTGACTACTTTACAAAGAATTTTATGACTTTGGGCCTGGTTTGTCTACAAGATACTAAACCACAGAGTAAGAGATTTTTAGGCTCTCCCGGTTTGGGAGACCTCCCTGTCTCTGGGTAGGCCCTGGCTGGAGGGTTCTTGGTCAGATAAGGACGGTTTGGGGCCTCTTCGGAGATGCTGAGCACCCCCAGCCTGACCCACCCCTAACAGGACTGTCCCAGATCTCAGGGACTTGGAGTGTAGAACGAGGGGCTGGTGCTCCATGCTCTCCAGAAAAGCTGAGCTTCCCAGCGCTTTGGGGTCCCCCACCCCACTGAGGACAGTGAGGAAGTCTCTTGATCCCCCATTTACTTTCTTCCACTCCAGAAGTCCATGAAGATCCCCTCCCCGCACCTTCTCTAGGCATGGCTCACACAGATAGGTAAACTGAGGTGTGGAGATGGGAAGCTTTTTGCTGGACAGAGCCAGGTCCCCAGATTCCCAGAGCATTGAAGGAAGCACCTATTATGTGCAGGGCTCATTCCTCTCCATCGTCTGAATGAAACCCCTTCTATGTGCTCCCAGCTCTGGGCCGGGGCATGGACATTAGGAGGAATTGGGACAAGACTGGTCAGTCAGGGGATGGGGGAAGGGATCTGGGATCCCCGATCCAGGGAGGAGCCCGGGCTGAAAGGCTGCCGGGGACGGGAGAAGATGGCGGGGCCCAGGAGCCCCAGCTTGGGCCTGCGTCCCGCACCCAGAACATTCCAAGAATGCTTGGCTTCTGGGCCTCCCGGGTGGGTGAGGAGTTTCCTGGGCTCCCACATGCCTGCAAAGGGGACTGGATCCCCACAAGGAGGCTATTGTTGCTTCCCAGCATCCCCCACCTCAGCCTCCTCAGCCCATCCCTGGCCTGTGAATCCAGCCAACCACAAAGGGCTGGCCAGCTCCCAGGCCAGAGGGGCCTCCTCCCTCCTCCCTGCCCCCACTGGCTTCTCAGGGCCTGAAACCCCACCGTTACCAAGGCCTTCTCGAGATTGAGCTCTCACCTCTTGTGCAGCCGGCCCCTGTCCGAGGAGGACAGCCAAGCTTGGGCTTGGACTCAGGAGTGGTTTCCGGGGTCTCTCCTCTCAGAGCCCCGGGACTCCTGAAGGAGGGAAAGTGGGGACCCCAGGGCATGGACTAGGGAGCATTGGACTCCACAGGGAAGAGCATCGAGCCCTCCAAAGAATCCCCCATAAAAAGGATCAGCCTTCGGAGCTGGAACTGCCACAAGGGGCCACTTAGTTCTCTTAGTGACCCCATTTGGGGGTTTCTTGGCAAAGACTGCAATGGTTTGCCAGTTCCTTCTGCAGCTCATTTTGCAGATGGGGAAACTGAGGTTCAGCAATGGGGGGATGTGCCGTGGAGGAGCTTTGTTCCACTGGGGGACAAGCCGACAGGCCAGTGTGACTGACAGTGGGGAGGGCCGGTCCCAAGAGAGTGCTCTGGACAGAAGATTCAGGGAAGGGAGAGACCACAGTTAGCGGGAACCCAGAGGTTCTAGGCTCAGCCTGGGGGGAAGGACGCAATTAACTGGCGGAGAAGGGGGAATGACCTGGCAAATGCGTGGAGGTAGGAAAGGACCCTGGACACGTGGAGCCAGCATTTATTAAGCACCTACTGTGTACCAGGCAGAGTCCTGTCTTCAGGGATTTATGATCTCCCAGAGCCTTTACCAAGGGGACTAGAGGGACTTTTGTCCAGGAAGGGAGGTGGGAGCCAGATGAGGGGCCTCCGGAGAGCCCCGATGCCCAGAGCAGAGGCTGTGACGGA
Organism: Sminthopsis crassicaudata; assembly: GCF_048593235.1. Taxonomy (NCBI): domain Eukaryota; kingdom Metazoa; phylum Chordata; class Mammalia; order Dasyuromorphia; family Dasyuridae; genus Sminthopsis; species Sminthopsis crassicaudata. The sequence continues at coordinate 305,923,206 of NC_133621.1, read as the reverse complement.
GCGCCCAGATTCCTGTCCCCCCCCTCTCCCCCGCCCCCGCTGGGGATGACCTCATGTGTTGATCTCGGGCAGCTGGCACGGGCTCGGGCCGCCCCCTGCCCCCGGCCCAGCCGGCTCTTCCTGCTGCGGCCAGGAAGACTGATTGTGGACAGGAAAGGCCGGCTGCCGGCCGGGGCCCAGCGCGTGCCCTCATTGTCTCGGGCCTCCGCCGGCCTGCCCTCCCCTCAGGAATGCCCCAGCGCCGGCGCTGGCATTTCTGGGCCCCGGCACCTGGGGATGTCGCCCCCCCCCCACCCTGCTGCTGCTGGGATAAACAGGAAAGCCCCAACCCATCAGGGGAAGAACAATAACAGCGGCCCAGGGCTGGCCACGGGCACAACAGGAAGTGACCGGGCAGGGCCACGGCCTCGCTCCCTTCTGGGAAACTGAGGCCCGCAGCCGTGGGTGGAGAGCTGCACTCGGGTCATGGAGAGGGAGGGGATTGGAACTCCCTGACCGTGCTCCCCCCCAACATGTCAACACCTTGAGGAGAAGGAAACAGATGGGGCTGGCGCAGGCAAGGTGGGCTTCCTGGAGAAGGGGGAGCTGGGGAAGAGTCGGGGGGAGGGCTCTCTGGGGCAGGGGAGAATGAGTGTGGGCAGGGATGAGGAGGACAACAGAGAGGAGCAGGGCCTCGAATGCCAAGCGGAGCAGGAGACCCAGGGCTCGCTCACCCTTTGTCACTGGCTTTCCCAGCACGACGTTGTGCAGGAGCCAACACTTTCCAGGGAAATCCTGCGAACAGATGTTGCTGCTCAGAGTGGGGGGGAGCCTTGTCTCCCCCATGAGGGGGGGCTTCTTCAGGGAGACAAAGACAGAATAAAGTCTGTCTCCCCTCCTCTTATCCCAAGGGAAGGCCTCTTCTCTCCCATAAACACCGGCTCTGGGGCTAGGGGGGAGAAAGAAGAGAGCCCAGAATTCCTGAAGTCCTCTGCTCTCCCGGGCCCGCTGCCCCTTCCCCTCAGAGGGGCCTGCCCACTCCCACGCCCCCCGAGGTGCCCACAGAGCCCCCATCGTCCTTGTTTGGGCTGGTTCTGTCACCCCTCCCCCTCAGGGGGGCCTGCCCACTCCCACGCCCCCCGAGGTGCCCACAGAGCCCCCATCGTCCTTGTTTGGGCTGGTTCTGTCACCCCTCCCCCTCTGAGGGGCCTGCCCACTCCCACGCCCCCCGAGGTGCCCACAGAGCCCCCATCGTCCTTGTTTGGGCTGGTTCTGTCACCCCTTCCCCTCTGAGGGGCCTGCCCACTCCCACGCACCCCGAGGTGCCCACAGAGCCCCCATCGTCCTTGTTTGGGCTGGTTCTGTCACCCCTTCCCCCAGGTCCATCCCAGAAGCGGGATGAGCCCCCTCCCCCTCCCCCAGCCCCTCTGGCTTCTTCCCATCTGCATATCCATATTTAGAGCTGCTAATTGCAGCGGGAGCCGCGGGTGGGCCCGGGCTGTGTCCGCGTGCCAGGGAGCTGCTGAGCCCCCCAGGAAGTGAGTGGCGCACGGCCAGGCCCCAGCCAGCGGCTCTGAGGCTCAGGTTGCCCCCCTGCTCAGGCGCTGGGGACCTCCCCACAGGGAAGTCTGGGTCAGAGCCCGTCTGGTTCCTCACCCCATTCAGAGAGCGGCCGGTCAGCCCCCTAACTCACCCTGCCCCCAAAAAAACAGCCCCAATACCCCAGAGCCAGAGGCCCTGGAGCCACAGGGACCCGAGCCCCAGTGCGGCCTCGGACACTTCACACTAGCTGCCTGACCCGGACAAGTGGCTTAACTCCATTCCCCTCGCAAAACAATGACAATAAATGAATGAGGGGATCGGCCGGGTCACTTCTGAAGTCCCAGGATGGCGCGGTGGGTTGGACAGAGTGCAAATCTAGCTTACTAGTTGTGTGACCCACATTCCCCTGGCCTTCGCGGAGCCCTTGCCGAGCCCTGGAGTTGGATGGGGTCTCCGTGAGTGGGGAGGGGAGGGGGAGAGTGGATGGGAGGGGAGCCTCAGCCTCAGGGACCCCCAGAGAGCCACCCTCACACCCGACTCTCGCCGTCCTGTTTTAATTCTGAGTATAATCTAGCTCCCAGGGTTGCCCAGTGCAGCACGAGGGCTTGAGGCTGCTCCTCCTTTGACCCCCCTATCCCCCACACTGGGAGCCCCTGGGGGCAGGATCTAGGACTATAATTTTTGGTCTCCCCCCAAAGGCTAAGCTGTGAGGACAGCCCCTCCCTCAGCTTCTTCCGTCCCCCTAAGACTAACATCTCCCTCCCAGCATCCTCCTCTCTCACAGCCCTCATATTTCCCTCACACCTTCAGGTTTGCAGAGCACTTTCCGGATACTCAGAACCCAAAGAGCTGAGTTATCCCCATTTCACAGATGTGGCTGAGGTGGCCCGGCTGGGAAGGAAGGACAGAGAGGGTCTGTGAGCCCCGCTGGAGGCCTCCGGCCCCGGAGCGAGGGGCCCACGGCTCGATGGGGAAAATCTGCCTCCCTTCACGTCCCGGGTTGCATTCCTGAGGAGAATCTGGCCCGCAGAAGGAGTCCGGGACGCTCTCTTGGGTCAACAGTGAAATTCCTCCGGGAGCGAGCGTAACGTTTCCAAGCGGCCCAGACGGCGGCCGGGGCCCACATTCCGGGGGCAGCGGGTCTGGCTTTCTCTCCAGCCAGCATTCCTGAGGCTGCCCACTGCCAGCCCTGGGGGCCCAGCGGGGCCAGGCGCGAGAGCAGGAGCTCTCTCTGCACCGCTTCGGGAAGACTCACTTTCCAGGCCGGAGGGAGCTCGGCCGGCCCTGATTCCTTAAGTGGGAATGGGCAGAGGAGGCTGTGAGGACCCCGAGCCTCGAGGCCGTTCTGGGCCCTTGGGAGCCTGGACGCTTCCACAGCCCGGCCTCTGAGCCATTTACAGCCAGGGAAGGGGTATGCTGGGCACACCAAAAACTGGGTCGGGGGGGCAGAGGACTCTCTCTGGCGGTTGGCCTTCACCTCCCAAATCGGGAGTCTGACACAAGCCACAGCGGGTCCCTCGCCAGCTCTGGGGATCGGGCTCCCTCCCTCGGTCAGAGGCCCCCACTCAGCCCTTCCTCGGTCAGGAACAGATCCGGGGACTCAGATGCTCAAAGCATCCCTGATCCCGAACCTCGCCCCAGCCTGGCTCAGAGGGGGTCCGTCCTCCCACCCAGCACATACACACGCACCTATACACATGCATGCACAATACATACACACATGTGCACACATGTACACACACAGCCCCCCCACTTCTTCCTGTTGCTCTCACCAAACCCCGATTCCTGTGTCGAACATTCTCTCCCCTTTCCCCCTTCCCCCAGGCTCTGCCGGGCGAGGTAAGCGTTTTCTCCAGTTTATTCCCAAAACCAGAATCCCCAGTGTGTGCACTGAGATTTTCCAGTTCCCAGAGTCCGCCCTTACTCCTCCCAAGCCTCCTGGGCGCAGGCCCCGGGAATGGCCCGGAGCAGAGCGGATGGAGCTGGGAGTCAGGGACGCCTCAGGGAAGGACATGTCGGAGGTCCCCACCACTAGGGGCACTGGTCACATGACTCTGCCCTCAGCACCTTCATCCCAAAACCAAGGGGTCAGACTGGGCACCTTCAGTGTCCCTTCCCAGCCCATGACAGCAACCTCAGGCTCATTTCTGTGAACCTGCCAGTCCCATAGTCATGGGCCGAAGTCATGGAAAGGGCTTGGGAGCCGGCATTGGGCTGCTTCAGAGACACACTCTGAGCCTCGAGCCTCCCTTTCCCATCGACCTTTAAGTCTCTCCCAATCCGGCGCCATCCTACCCTCCCACGCCTCATTGGGCCTCTCCTCCACGTTCTCGAGTCCAGCGAGTCTCCTCTCTGCTCCTCCCCAGCTCACTCTGGGTCCCATCTCCCCCATCTTTGCCCCAACTGTCCCCAAGCCTGGTACACATTCCTTCCTCACTCTAGAGCCGGCCAGAGTCACCTTCCCATTTTCCTGATGAGAAGACTGAGGCCCGCTTTGCCCAAGTAGAGTCAGAGATGGGATTTGAAGGCTGGGGCTGTGCTCCAGAATCCTTCCCCCTCCTTCCTAGAATCCCTCAGCCCAAGCTCTCCCTTCAGCACAAAGGCTTTCCTCATCCTCACCCACCAGGGCTCTCCTTCCCAAACTCCCGGGTATTTACGTATCCCACGTTTTTCTTTCTCTAGTATACACATAGGTGGAGTTTTCCTCTGTTGGAATCTCAGCTCCTCAAGAGCAGAGATCATTATATTTATATATATTCGCCCCAGCCCTTAGCACGGCGGCTGGCGCTGGGTGAGTCCTTGATAAATATCCATCCATGGTTGGCCGATTCGTTGATTAATAAGCAGACACTGTGGCTCAATGAGTAGGGAATGAAATGTCAGCTCTGCGCTAGGGGAAATCATCTCGGCAAGAGTGGAAAATGGATTGCTGGGAGTAGAGATTAGGAGCAAGGAGACCAAATAGAAGGTGATGGCAGCAAGGGATGACGAGAGTCTGGATCAGGATGATGGATCCGAGAGCAGAGGGAAGAAAATGGACACGAGGTTAGAATGACAAGAGATAGAGAGAGGGACCGGGAAATGGAGAAACCCCGGGCATCTTCAAGGACAAACATGGAAGGAGCATGGGCACCATGGACAGCAACGGGGACATCAGGAAGGGGAGTTTGGGGAGAAGAAGAATGAGCTCCATTATGACCATGTTTGAGGCGCCCCTGGCACATCCCGTGGAGATTCCAATGGATGATGTGAGGTTGGTGCTGAGAGAGAGATGGATGCGTGGATCCAGGGATGGATAGAAACATACAAGGAAGGAAATAAGCATGAAGTACCTATGGGGTGATAGCACTGTACTGGTCCCTGTATACACACACACACACACACACACACACACACACACATATATATATATATAATATTTGTGCATATGTAGATATATACATATATATAATGTATGTACGTATATATGTATACACACATTTTATAGGACACACAAAATTATATTATTATAATGTGTTATATACATGATATATCTTCACATTACAAAATCAAGCTATTCCTATACTCAAAGAACTGACATTCTTAATTGGCACAGTCAGCCTACATGCATCTAAAAAGCACCTACTCCTGCCAGGCACAGTGCTCTGTTGAGGATACAAATAGAAAAGTAAGACAGGCCCCGTGCTCTAGGAGCTCATATTCTAAGAGAGAAGATTTCAACTCTAAGTCAGATGGGAAAATCCCATCATCCTAGAGGAAAAGCAGGTTTGTCTCATCTTAAGTGACATTTGCACTGATGAAATCCCATCCACTTCTGATGTTGAACCACTGGACAGAATCAAGGACTCTAGTGGAAGAATATTCTTGTCTGGGCCCCCACTCCCTGTGGCCGTAGCCTTGCAGGAGCAGGCCCCAAGTTTCAGCTCACGGGATGGGGCAAAGGGCATGGGGCTGGTAGCATGTCCATTCCCATGGCTTTTGGGTTCGGGTTCCTGATCTGTCTCCATCAGGGTCTAGGGGGAAGATAGTGGTCAAGAGGCAAGGGTGGTGGCTACTCCAAAGTGCTTTGCTTCTTTGGCTAGCAATGGTAGATAGATAGATAGATAGATAGATAGATAGATAGATAGATGGATGGATGGATGGATGGATGGAGAGAGAGAGAGAGAGAGAGAGAGAGAGAGAGAGAGAGAGAGAGAGAGAGAGAGAGAGATAAATAAGGGGTGGGTGAGTGGATGGATGGAAGGGGGGGATTGATATTTAGACAGATAGATAAATAGATAAGGGGTGAGTGAGTGGATGGATGGGTGGATGGATGGGTTGATAGGTGGGTGGATGAGTGGATAGATAGATAGATAGATAGATAGATAGATAAGGAGTTCATGAGTGGATGGATGGGTGGGTGGGTAGATAGATAGATAATGGATGGATGGATGGATGGGTTGATAGGTGGGTGAATGGGTGGATTGATAGATAGATAGATAAGGAGTGGGTGACTGGATGGATGGGTAGGTGGGTAGATAGATAGATAATGGATGGATGTTTGGATGGGTGACTGGGTGGGTGGGTTGATGGGTAGAAATATAAATAAATAATGGGTGGGTGGTTAAGTGGGTGGATTGATAGAAATATAGATAGCTAATGGGTGGTTTGATGAATGGGTGGGTGGGTAAGTGGGTGGACTTGATAGATAGATAGATAATAGATATACATGAAGGTGAGAAAGATTCTAGGGGTTTGGCAGTGAGAGGGAGAAGAGATATGAGCTGTCAGCTGGAGGGGACAGCAGAGCCAAATGAAGGGTTTTTTAGGATGGGGAGATCTGAGTGTATCACACACTTAAGTGTGACAAGCTCTTCACTCTTTCTTCGTCATGTCTGAGGGACTTTACCTTAGGGGAGGATGAAAGGGGATCTGGCGCAGGTCAGAGGGGTGCAGGGAGGTGGAAAGCCCTGCAAGCTGACAGCAGTTTAGGGACATAAGGTGAGAGTCCAAAGGGACAAGAACCTTGGACCGGACAAGGTCTGAGTTCGGTTAATGAACAAGAACGTATTGTAGAGAGAGATCAAAGTGGGAAGAGGTCTTGGAGGCAGGAAAGCTGGCTTCGAATACCAAGTCTTGCATTTCCTGGCTTCTCCCCCTCTGGGTTTTTAGTTCCCTTTTCTATAAAATGGAGATGATAATCCTTGCACTTTCTCCCTCACATGTGGGCTTTTCCTGCCATGGTTTCCTCCTTGCAAGTTTCCTTTCAGGGAGCCCTTGTGGAGATCTCTGAGCAGGAAGAGATTCCTTTGGGTTACCTAACAGAGCCAGAGAGGAAGGCATAAGTGGTTGTGTGGCTCATAAGAAGATCGGGGCATGCAGCCTCGGCACGTGGGGGGACCCCGGCTCCCCAAGGGCCCTCTGCCCAGGGCTTCCCGTTCAGTCGTGGGCACCATTTTTTAGGAAGGGTTTTAATAAGCTGAGGCAGGGCAGCAGCTTGGTAAGCAGATGAGGGCCAGTGGCAGGAAGGAGGAGCGTTTATCCGGAGGGGGCTCAGGGGCTAGGTGACTGTGCCTCTTTTTGTGTTCCCAGCACCTAACATAGTGCCTGGCACACAGTAGGTGTTTAATAACTGCTTACGGAGAGCCATGCCATTCAGAGGATGGCTTAACCACCTTCAGCTTGGCAGTGGAGGGCAGACCAAGAAGGCATTTGGGGAAGATGCAGAGCAGGACATTGAGACTGGTTAGCGCTATCTCAAAGTAGAGCGAGCTCACTCGGGACGTGATGGGGCCCCCCTTCCCGAGGGCCTCCAGGGAGAGCTAGGGTCCCAAAGTGGGAATTTCTGCTCAAATTCAGGCTCCTGCCCTCACCTCTAAGGGCCCTTCGAGCTTGGAGAGCCAGGCCTGAGACTCCACTGCAAACTGGTCTTCTGAAGCTGTGGTCCCCTCAGGACTGATGGGCAGGGCTCTGTCCATCCCCAGGGTAGGGAGCCACACCGTGACAATGGGTCACAGCTTGCCAGTTTGCAGTGGACGAGTCCACCCCCATCCCGTGGTCCCACCCCAGGGACCAGTCCTTGGGTTACCAGGAAAGACAAGAGGGGAGGGGGTGGCTGATGGGTCCTTGGAGACAAGGGGAGCAGAAGGAAGCCCTTTCAGGGAGTCACACCTTCCAGGTCGCATCTCTGCCATCTGCCATAGAGCCCAAGTGTTAACGAGGGAAGGCGGAAGATGGGAGCAGGGAAGGGCAGACACTACCCCATTCCTGCTGAGCTCACCACTCCCTGCCTTCTCCAGGCCCTGAAGGGAGTTCAAGCCCTCATTTAACAGATGGGGAAACTGAGGCCCAGAGCTGTCCCCTGACTTTCCAAGTCACAGCAGGGATATGAAGCCACATCCTTAACTACGTTATCCACCTGAATAGTTCTTCGCTGGAAGGGGCATCCCCCCAGAGACCCCTAATCCAACCTTGCCTTGAGCGAGAACATCTGATACTTTCACAGATCTCTCATCGTGGAGAACTCATTATTTTAAGAAGAAAGCAATATGTTGATTTTTAATAATCTAATAATAAAAGAACAGGAGATATGGCCCTGGGAAGCCTTCAGTCTGGGGGAAGATTTCCTAGAGAAAAGCCAGGTAGGTGTGTGGGGAATGAGGGTTCTGGGAAAACCCCAAACTCTGAGAACAGGTTGCTCCGGGAATACCGGGTTCAGTAGCCAGGCCCGGGCTTCGGGGGTAGGGAGGCTTCCAGCTGGCCATGTCTGGGAAGCTCTGCTCCATCCCAGAGTGGGCCAGCAAATTTCCCTCAGGGTGGGATGCACCCCAACACTCCCACCCTTCAGAAAGCTTTCCCGGTGACTTCACAGCATGATTTCCCAGCTCTGCCCCCAGCCCTGCCTTGCTGGAAGCCCAGATAAACCCCGTCCCAGATTTCTTCCTCCCGATCCAACTTTCCGGGAGATGAGCATGACATGGAGCTTCAGCTATGCAGGGTGTCCAGGGCAGGGCCGGGAGAAGGCTCTCACTGGGAAAACTGGAAGCCGGGAATGAAGCTGAACTTCGGGACCTATTCTCAGTTTTCTCACTTCAGGCCCACCACCCATTTGTCCATCGACCCAATAGCTACAAAACTGCTTAACAACCATCCCAGGAGTCTCATTGTTTAAAGGGAAAATCCAAACCCCTTTGTCTGGCATTCAAGGCCTTCCAGAGCTCAGTTCCAAGCTACCTGTCCAGTCCCCTCCCTTCAGGGCTGGAAGAATGATCAGCTCTGGGAACATGCTGTGTAATTCCTTGCCTCTGGCTTTCACACTAATTCCCAGGTACGCGGTGTTCTCCCTTTCACCACGTGTCCCGGGACAATTCCTTTAGGCCTGACTCAGATGTCCAGAATTCTCTGTGAATTCCACCTGATCTCCCCTTCTTCCAAAGCTCCCCCCCTTCTCAGAGCCGCCGAGCCCTGCCTTGGGCCATCGTCTCCCAGTCAGAAGGCGGGCACTGAGGGAGATGGTGGCGGTGATGGGGGGATCTCTTGAGGGGACTGCTTGGGAAACGCTCGGCCTTCTCTGTCACAGACCCCCTCTGTTCTTCCGGGTGTCGGTCAATGGGTCCGGGGAACGGCTGTCAGCCTCTTCTGGCCAATGGGGCTGGGGGGATGACTGCTTCTGGGCTGCTTCTCCAGGGACTTTCCAAACTGGGAAGACAAGGAAAAACAACAAATTCCCGACAAGAGCAAGTGTCCTTTCCTGGCCCGCCTTGGGATGTGCAGGAAGTTCCCTGGGATGGCTCCAAACTCCCTCCCTGTGCTTATCTCTCCAGGCTTCCCAGAAAGTCTCCTAAGCACACACCATACTCATCCCTGACCTGGGGCCTCTGCCTTCTCCCTGGCTGAGAGGACGTGGATATAAGCTGAGGACCCTTAAGGCTCAGGGTCACTAAGGCTCTTCTATTGAATGTATTTTGCAGGTCAATCCTGGAGGCAGCTAGTGTCCCCATCTGACAAAGAGGGAAACTGAGTCTTGGCAAAGTCAAGGCACACATGTAGTAAGTAGCAGTTAAGTGTCCTGCTTAATAGTCGTTTAAATTCATTGGTTTTTAAAAATTAATTAAATTTTAAATACACATTGCTTTATGAATCACATTGGGAGAGAAAAATCAGAACAAGAAGGAAAAACCATGGAGAGGAAAACAAAAAGAGAAAAAAGAAGTGACCATAGCATGTATTGATTAACATTAAATCTCCATAGTTCTTTTTTCTGGATGGAAATGGCATTTTCTATCCAAAGTTTGCTGAGATTTCCTCCTTGAGGAAACTCCTTGAGGGCAGGGACTTTTTGAATAACTAACACTTAGCACAATGCTTGACAGAGTTGGTGCTTAATTGATGTTTTCTGACAGACTGATTAAAATGCTTACTGGATAGAACCCTTGAATCCAGATCAACAATGATCTTCCCAAGATACCCTAGATCAATACATTTTTAATGCTTTCTCATGAAGTCATTAGCTTCCATTTGCTCAATTCCAATTTTTAAGGAAGTATATTTTTCAGTGAGCTTTTGTCCCTCCTTTTCCATTTGGCCAATTTTAATTTTTGAGGAATTTTTTATCCTTCATTGAATTTTTGTCTCTCCACTTACCTAAATCTTCTTTTTAATGCAGATTTCTTGTCCTCATTAGCTGTTTGTACCTCCTTTACCATTTGGCCTAGTCTGTTTTTTAAGGTATTATTTTCTTCAGTATTTTTTGTGTCTCCTTTATGGAGTAGTTACTTATTTTTCATGATTTTCTTGCATCACTTTTATTTCTCTTTCCAATTTTTCATTTTTCTGCCTTACTTGATTTAAAAAATCCTTTTTGACCGATGCTGAGCAAAACAAGCAGAATCACGAATACATTGTACACAGTAAGAACAAGCATGTACAATGATCAACTATGAAAGACTTGGTTCTTCTCAGTGGTTCAGTGAGCCAAGGCGATCCCAATAAATTCTGGATAGAAAATACCATTTGCATCCTGAAAGAGAACTATGGAGATTGAATGTAGTTTACTTCTTTTTTCTGTTTTTTTTTTTTTTTCTTTCTCTCCCATGGATTTTCCCTTTTTGTTCAGTTTTCTTTCCCATTATAATTTACAAAACAATGTGTATTTTAAAACAAAAAAAATCATTTATGAGTACTTCCATGACCTAAGAACAGTTCTTATTTTTCCTGGAGGTTTTGGATATAAGAGTTTTGATTTTGTTATCTTCTTCTGAGTGTATATTTTGATCTTGCTTAGTGACTTTCTATGGGCAGAATATTTTTCTGCTGTTTGCTCATTTCTCCAGCATCTTACTTGACTTTTAACTTTTTGTTAAAGGGAAAAGCTTACAATATTCCAACCTTCCGGGAGTTGTGCAGTTTTTTTCAGAGATAATTCTAAGCACCTGTAAGTTTTCAATTCTCCCAAGGTGATATGATCTAAGGCAACAGTGGGGATTTTTTTTTTTTTTTTGCCAAGGACTATTTGGATATTTATAATATCATTCTCAAACCATACAAAATTGTCAACTTATAGAACTCACAGAGTGGAAGATTATTGTATCCAACTTCCAGCTCATCATCTCCTGCAGTTGCCTTAGCAAATGATTTTGCAGACTTCATGTAGTCTTCAGGCCAGACATTCTCCACCCCTGATCTAACTTTCCTGGCCTCTGCTCCGGTCTGTGAGTGGCCACAAGCACTCTTTTCTGCCCTGGAACCATGAGGGGGGTTCCTGCTCCTCTGTGGCTGCCACTATGCCAGTGCTCCTCCTTGGCCTGGCCCTGCCATCCAGGACTGTGACCCAGATCAAAGTATGGATAAAACCTTGCTGCTAGCATCTCTTTCTGACCAGGTGTTCAACTCCCTTATCGGCTATGGGTTGAGAGCTTTGGAAGCCACCAACATCTCTGCTGCTCCGGTGGCTCCCAGGGCCTGCTCCTGGTTTGCTGGGGTCAGGGCTGCCTGCACTGGCCTGGGCTCCATTCCCCCCCAGGTGTGATAGAACTTGGCTGCTGACCCTTCAAGTTGTCCTGGACTGGAAAATTTTTGATTTCCGTCACTCCAGAATTTGTTTAGAGTCAATATTTCAAGGTATTTAGAGTGGAGAGCCTAGACAAGTACCTGTGTTTACTCTGCCATCTTAGCTCTGCCTCTAAGTTGAATAAATGAATGATTAACTTGCTCGGGGTCACACAGTCCCCACTTCTTAAACTATGGTTCATAACTCCATCTGGGATCTTGTAAGTGAAAGTGGGGGTCATAAAATCATGATTTATTATCTACCTCTGTCTGGGACCATGTAAAAATTTCTTGGGTGAAAAAGGGTTTAAGAAAAAGTTTAAGAAGGCCTGACACAGTCAGTCAGGGGAGAGTTGAGACTGGACCTGAGGGAGAGATTTAAAGCTAGAAGGGACCATAAAGGTCTGCTTATCCAACCCCCATTTTATAGCTGATGCTGAGACTCCGGGAAGGTAAAGCTGGCCACAACAGCCAGCGTTCTGAAGCCTTCCTTGTAGCAGCTTGGAGGCAAATCTCCCTGAGAATGAGGTAGAGTGCTCCCAAACCAGCCTTCAAAACCAATTTATACAATGGAAGAAGAGAAGGAGAAAAGGAAATGGTGGCCGCCTCCTTCCCCTGTTTTTTCTTCCTTCTCCTTCCCTTCTCCTCCTCTTTTCTCTCCCTCCCCCTTTTCCTCATCTCTTTTCCTTCTTCCTCTCCTTCTTTTCTTCTTTTTCCTTCTTTTTTCTTCCCCTTTTCTTCCTCCTCCTTCCCTTCTACTTCTCTCCTCCTCTTCCTATCTTCTTCCTTTTTCCTCTTTCTCCTTCCCCTCTTCCTCCTCCCCTTTTTCCTCTCCTTCCTTTCCTCCCCTTCCTCTTCTTCCTTTTCTTCCTCCTCTCCCTTCTCCTCCTCTCATAGACCTGTTCTATCCAGGCCATGAATATTCAGGTGCTGAGGATGAGCTCACACCTTCTGGGCTTGGCTGGGAGAACAGGCATATTGAGACCAGAACAGGAGATCGGCTGACATCCAGGAGGACTCAGAAAAAGCCAGCCCCTATTCATCCCTGGGAGTCGGGCACAAGAGAGCCCAGCCCATGTGAGAGAGGGCAAAGGAGGACACGGGAGAGGAGCAGGCCCCATTAGGCGGAGTCTGGGTAGGTGGGCCAGGGGAGCCTCTATCTCTCCCTCTCCCTGAGATGGGCAGGGAATGCAGCAATGGATTTGGCCCCACAGGACCTGCCTTTTATGTCTCTGGAGCCCCCCCGGGATACAACTCACTGGATGAATGATTGTGTCCATCCTGGCTGGCTCAGACTCCAGAGCCTTCCTTCATTTTTGCAGCCCATTCTGCCTCTCACCTTCCTCCTGCCTCCTTAGAACTTCTTCCCTTGTTCCCTCTCCTTTATTTTTGAATTATTTAATTCACGTCCAACTCTGTGACCCCATTTGGGCTTTTTGTGGCAAAGACATTGGGTACTTTGTCCTTTCTTTCTCCAGCTTATTTTCCAGACGGGGAAACTGATGCAAACGGTGTGAAGCGCACACAGCTAGTAAATGTCTAAGGACTCATGAGGATGAGTCTCTCTGACTCCAGGCTGACGTTCTGTGCACTGAGGTAGCCCTGAGCTTCCCATCTTCCCCTTTTAGAATGGAAGTTCTTCGAGGACAGGGAGCACTGTGCTTAGCATAGTCACTGCTTAATAGATACACTTTTTTTTTCTTCATAAGACAGAGGAGAGAAAAAAAAAAGGAAAGGGGGATTTTGCCGGTGATTTACAAATGACATGAGCGGCTCCCCAGACTATCCAATGATTTCTCCCGCTTTGAGGCTTCCAGGCAATCTTCCTTTCGAGATCTGCTGAAGAGACTGGCTTTTAGCTAGGGCAGGGAGGAGGGGACAGCTGCCTTCGAGCATCAGAGCGCCTGTCATCTGGAAGAAATCAGCCTTGTTCTTCATGCTGGCCAGAGGAAATTACAGAGGGCTCTGAGTTCAAAGGTTACGATCATCACTTTATGGCTAAAATTAGGCTTGGAGAGGTGACAGGACTTGGCTGGTCACACATTTGGGTGAACTCAGGCTGAGCTGATTGGCCTTTCTTCCTGGCCCCGTGGCTGTCCACACCTCTCCTGGAGCTCAGGAAGGCTTCCAGGATGCACAGTCTCCATCTTACTCGGTCCAAAGAGGAGCTAGCCCCTTGGCTGCAAAGCCACTGTTGGTGGCCCAAGGCCTTTCAGAGCTCCTGGGCTCTCTTGTTACAGAAGCCCAACTCATTCCCCCCACGTCCCCAGCCATGACAGGCTATCGTGTGCTGAGGAGTCCCCAGCCTTCTTTCATTTATTTTTTTTTATTTTTTTATTAAAGCTGTTTGTTTTCAAAACACATGCATAGATAATTTTCAGCATTCACTTTTGCAAAACCTTGTGTTCCAATTTTTTCTCCTTTCTTTCCGCCCTTTCCCTTTCATAGACAGCAAGTAATCCAATATAGGTTAAAGGTGCAATTCTACTATATATATTTCCACAATGATCATGCTGCACAAGAAAAATCAGATCAAAAAGGAAAAAATGAGAAAGAAAACAAAATGTAAGCAAATGGCAACAAAAAGAGTGAAAATGCTGCGGTGTGATCCACATTCAATCCCATAATCCTCTCTCTGGTGCAGATGGCCCTCTCCATCCCAAGATCATTGGAACTAGCCAGAATCCTCACTGTTGAAAAGAGCCATGTCCATCAGAATTGATCATAGTATAAATCTTGTTGTTTCTGTGTACACTGATCTCCTGCTCCTGCTCAGCATCAGTTCCTCTCTGAAATCATCCTGTGGGTCATTTCTTATAGAACAATAACTTTCCATAACACTCATATTCCATTCAGCCATTCTCCCACTGATGGGTGTCCACTGTTTCCAGTTTCTTGTCACTATAAAAAGGGCTGCTCCAAACAGTTTAGCACATGTGGGTCCCCTTCTCTTTTTTATCTCTTTTTGGGAAACAGACCCAGTGGAGACTGCTGGATCAAAGGGTATGAACAGTCGATAACCCTTTGGGCACAGCTCCAGATTGCTCTCCAGAATGATTGGATCAGTTCACAACTCCACCAACAACGTATCAGTGTCCCAATTTTCCCACATCCCCTCCAATATTCGTCATTATCTTTTCCTGTCATTTTAGCCAATCTGAGGGGGGTATATTGGTGACTCAGAGGTGTCTTAATTTGCATTTCTCTGATCAATAGTGATTTAGAGCACCTTTTTATATAGTTTCTTCATCTGAAAATTGTCTGTTCATATTTATCAGTTGGAGAACCAGCCTCGTTGGTTTTAGTCTTGCAAAGAGTCAGTTCGCTTGGCCTTTCACCACACCGTGGGACAGGTTAGAAGGAAAGTGGAGACTTAATAAATTTCTGTGCTCGTGGACCCCTCATTCAGCTGCCGTTTCTCTTTGCCTGGAAGGACGCGGGATGCTGAGTCTGGAGGAGAGAAGAACGGGAGAGAGGATGGGACTGCTGCCATCTTCAGGTGCCAGAAGGTTGTCCTGGGAAGACGTTGGGCCTCCGGGGCAGAACAGAGAGTGACCAGTGGAAGCCACAAAGTCAAATCTAGGCCAGACATTGGGGAAGACTTCCTCCTAATGAGGGCTGTCACCTTCCGGGGCAGCCAAGGAACAGAGACAGAACAGATGTTCGTTGGTTGAAAAGTGTCCAAACGAGTCACGGCCCGTGAAGTCATGGAACGTTACAACAATGTTAACAGAAAGTTCAAGGCATGATAACAAACTAAAGAGGATTTTATGAAATCGTCATAATGGCCACACTTAAGCCTGAAGGAAGAGATACCCCTAGAGAATTTGCCTTTCTCCCTTCACAAAGGTGGGGAACTACGGGTGAGGATCACAGCATATATTGTCAGTCTTGGCCAAGATGTTGCCTGATTTCTGAACCGCTTTTCCCCTACTCCCCTTTTCAATTCTTTATTATAATGACTGTCTGGGTAGGGAAAGGAAAGGATAGATTGGGAAATGAAGGCAATATAAAAACAAAGGATATCCGTAATTTTTAAAAGGTGATTGGAGAGGCAACTAGGTGGTACAGTGGGTAGAGCATCAGCCTTTAAGTCAGGAGGACCCGAGTTCAAATCTGACCTCGGATGCTTAACACTTCCTAGTTGTGTGACTCTTAACCCCCATTGCCCAGCAAAAAAAAAAAAAAAAGGCAATTGGAACTGTCCCAAAGTAAGTGGTATGAGCTACCTAGAGAGGTAGTGAGCTCCTCATCACTGAAGATATTCAAGCAGAGGCTGGAGGACCATTTGCCAGAGCAGGGAGGGCTCTGCGTTGGGGTTGGACCACTGAATTCTTTTCTATTTGAGACTGGACCTTTGGGATCCCCATTTTCCAATACAAAACTGGGGCTCAGGGGGTAATGATTTACCCACAGTCACTCCTACATCTAGTAAAGACTGGAAACTGAACGCAGTCTTATCTGAGGATTCCTGACAAATCAGTCAGGCTATTGATGCTCCAGTTACCGACTTCCACCCAAGAGGAAACAGGATCAGAAATTGGGAGCAGAACTGGCAGCCTGGAAGGGCTCAGGGGAGCTTGGAAATCTGGGCTCACACCCAGGGTTGAGCCATAACTTTGACCAAAATCCTTCCCCTCTCTGGGTCTCTGTTTACTCATCTGTAAGATGGGAGAGGGGATTGGGTCACTTCCTGGGAACCTTAGAGACTGGACGATCTCCATGAGTTTAGAGAGTCCGTCTCAGGGCTGCCATGTGGCCAGAACAGCAGCAAGCCTCTCCCCACCCCCACCCTCACCTCCCTGGGGACCCCAGCCTGCAGGGGAAGGAGGGGCCCAGCATGGAGCTTCAGGCCCTGTTCTGTGCCTCCCTCCAAGAGTGCATTAGCACAGCAGGAAGGAGCTGCCAGCCCCGGCCCCAGCACCCCCCAAAGTGGCATTAGGCCGCTCATCCGATTAGAGGCTCGCTCCGGGATAAAAGCTGCCTGGTGATTACATTAGCAAAGGGCAGCGTCTTCCGGTCTGCTCGGAATTCACTCACAACCTCCACGGCCCCTCTGTGGACACCAGGTCCCTTGTGGAATCATCCACAGAGGTTACAGAGGTTTGTGCTCGGAGATCTCCAACAACCATGAGAATAGAGCGTGGTTAGCTTCTCCCCCTTCCTTCAATACTCCAAAGATCTCTGATTGCTCGCGGGGTGGGACTGGGGAGCTGGGCTTTCCATTGCTCTGTGCTCCTGGGAGTTAGCACCCCCCATTCTCACTCTCCCAAGGGGCCTCCTTGGGCTCAAGGCCAGCTCCGGCCACTTGTCCTAGGGCCTTGGATGTCCTCTGTGCTGGGAGAGCACACCCCTCCCCAGGAGCTCCCCTTTTGTGAATGTGACAGTCCCTAGATGACATCTCAAATTACTCCTTGCTCACAACTCATGGACTCATAATCCCGCTAGAAAACGTCAGCAAGAGAAATAGAACTGTGCGAGCCCTGACGTTTCTATCAGGCCTTTATGTTAGCCAAGCCTTTTACATTCATTCCTTTTTCCTACTCTAAGAAGAAGGGCAAGGGCATTTCTGGGCCCAAAAGGCCCAAATCTGGCTATCTTTTCTGGCAGTCTCTCCCATGAGAATACAGATTCCCTGAGGGCAGGAAGGCTCATGATTTTGTCCTTGTATCCCCAAGGTCGGTGACTGACACATAGTAAGTGCTTAATTCAACATTTTCCATTTATTCACATAAATGGAAACTGTGGCCGACAGGTCATGAGAACTGCATAAGGTCACCCAGGTAATGAGGAGAGGAGTTGGACTGGTCCATAAGGAGGCATCCAAGGAGGATGCTCTAAGCTGGGGGAGTGGAGATGACTGGCCCAAAGAGGACGTGGACCACGTTAGGATGCTCTAAGCTGGGGGAGCGGAGATGGACTGGCCCAAGGAGGATGTGGACCACGTTAGGATGCTCTAAGCTGGGGGAGTGGAGATGACTGGCCCAAAGAGGACGTGGACCACATTAGGATGCTCTAAGCTGGGGGAGTGGAGATGGACTGGCCCAAGGAGGACATGGACCACGTTAGGATGCTCTAAGCTGGGGGAGTGGAGATGGACTGGCCCAAGGAGGACGTGGACCACGTTAGGATGCTCTAAGCTGGGGGAGTGGAGATGGACTGGCCCAAAGAGGACATGGACCACGTTAGGATGCTCTAAGCTGGGGGAGCGGAGATGGACTGGCCCAAGGAGGATGTGGACCACGTTAGGATGCTCTAAGCTGGGGGAGTGGAGATGACTGGCCCAAAGAGGACGTGGACCACATTAGGATGCTCTAAGCTGGGGGAGTGGAGATGGACTGGCCCAAGGAGGACATGGACCACGTTAGGATGCTCTAAGCTGGGGGAATGGAGATGGACTGGCCCAAGGAGGACGTGGACCACGTTAGGATGCTCTAAGCTGGGGGAGTGGAGATGGACTGGCCCAAAGAGGACATGGACCACGTTAGGATGCTCAAAGCTGGGGGAGTGGAGATGGACTGGCCCAAGGAGGACATGGACCACGTTAGGATGCTCTAAGCTGGGGAGAGCAGAGATGGACTGGTCCACAAGGAGGCGGCCAAAGAGGATGTGGACCACAATGGGATCCTCTAAGCTAGGGGGAAGGGTCCTGCAAGCATACTGCTGTGGGAGAGCAGGGATTCCATCCTTCCCATCTGTAAAAGGTGTCTCATCAGCCCAGCTAAATGGACACCCATTGGGGCAGTCAGAAAGCCAGGGCTTGAGGCCTGATTGCAGCTGGCATGGCCAGGCTGACCCTCAGTTCCTTCTGTAGCAAGTCAGTATCTTCATATGTCCTTCCTCGTGGGACCGTTGAGGAAAGGGTTTTTAATTTCCCAGCCGCTTCTGTCTCCAGATGATGAGCCCAAACATGGCCCTCACCCAGGAGCGGGCACAGTCAATCCCAGTTGGCCATAGACTGAGAGGCCAATTATCTGAAGAGAACAGGCAGCCAGACCCGGCCTCTGGAAGGGACAATGGCCAAACAGTGACAAGCCCTCAACTTTTCCAGGTGCCAAGAAGCGGGCCACGCTCAGGCGCCCGCCTCCTGCAGCTGGAATGGCTTCTGTCCCAGTGCCTGGCAGTGCCAGCCACAGGGAAGAAAGAGGAGCAGAAAAGGAGGGGAGGAGAGAGGAAGAAAGGAGAAAAAGAAAGGGAGAAGATATGAAAAGACAGAAAGGGAAGGATGCATCAAGGATGGGTATAAGATGATCTAATGAGACCCAAGGGTCATTTGATGGAGGCCCAGGGGGATAAAACCCTCTCCCACCCCCAGCAGTTAAAGGCCAGAGCCTCAGGGGGGCTTCTTCTGTCTACTCCCCCCACCTTCAACCCACCACCTGCTGTCTGCGGAGCCCAGGAGCCCCTCAGCCAGGAGAGTGATGGTACTCCCTGGATCACAGACCCCACTGGTGGAAGCGACGGCAACCAGCGCCTCACCCCAAGCCCTTCTATAGCCCAAGTGGTCTTCCAGCATTTGCCTAAAGACCTCCCATGATGGGAACTCACTACCTCCCATCTCACCTTTGGACAGCATTAATTACTAGAAAGCTGATCCGGCCATCGCACCTCAGTCTGCTCCTGGCTTCTTCCCTCCAGGGTCAAACAGAGCAAGTGGGATCGATCCACCTTCCCCCCGGCGGCCCTTCTGACACTTGAGGCAGCTCCCCTCCCCCCCAGCCCTTCCCCCACGTCCAGCGGCAGGGTCCCTGGGCTCACCCCTCAGCCGCATCTTCTCATTTTCCCTTCCTTCCTGCATCCCCTTCCCAGCACTAACCCTCAGCGCCTTCCTTCCTCCTCCCAGGGTGTCCTGGGTGACCTCGGACAACCTCTACTAGGGAGCAGACACTGAGGAGCAAGGGCACCCCCTGCAGGCCCCATCTGGCCCAGCACCCCCCTTCCCAGAGGGAGACCTCTCCCAACCCCTCCTGGGAGGAGACCCCCACCTTGGGGCACACACACACACTTCTCCCGGTAGCCCCCCTCTGTATCTGTCTCCTCTCTGTCTGTCTCTGTCTCTCTGTCTCCTCTTGGTCTCTTTCTGTCTTTGCCTCTGCCTCTATTTCTCTATACCTGTCTCCTCTCTGTCTCTATCTTTGTCTCTGTCACTGTCTGTCTGTCTCTTTGTCTCTTTGTCTGTCTCTGTTTCTTTGTGTTTGCCTCCTCTGTCTCTGTTTCTCTGTGTGTGTGTGTCTCTCTCTCTGTCTCCTCTCTGTCTGTCTCTCTCTCTGTCTCTCTCCTCTTGGTCTCTTTCTGTCTTTGCCTCTGCCTCTATTTCTCTATATTTGTCCTCTCTATCTCTGTCTTTGTCTTTCTATCTCTGTTTCTCTTTCTCTGTGTCTCTCTGTCTCTGTCTCTCTGTCTCCTCTTGGTCTCTTTCTGTCTTTGCCTCTGTCTCTATTTCTCTATATGTCTCCTCTCTGTCTCTATCTCTGTCTCTGTCACTGCCTGTCTGTCTGTCTCTTTGTCTCTCTGTCTGTCTCTGTCTCCTGTCTGTCTGTCTCTGTTTCTTTGTTTTTGCCTCCTCTCTGTCTGTTTTATTCCATAATATTCCATAGCATTCACTAACTAGTTTGTTTAGCCATCCCTAATCAATGGGCACCTCCTTTGCTTCCAGTTCCTTGCTACCATAAAAACTACATTATGGATATTTTGGGTGTCTAAGGAGCCTCCCAGAACTGGCCATTGGATAGAGGAAGCTCTGGGTTCAAGTCCCCCCTCTGACATGTGTTGGATGTGTCTGAGTGCCTTAAACACTTTTCTAGAAGTACAAACTTTAGGACTTCTGTGGATCTTCATTGGTAGAGGAACTTTCCTTGCTGGGAGTTCCTGCACAAAAACCTGAAGTTTGGACCCCTTAATCCATGAAAATGCCGGGCACGTAACAGTGTCTGTATAGACGGGATCTCAGTGAGACTCCCGTGAGATAATGAAAGGAGGTGCTTCCCCAACCTAAAAGGGCACAGAAATGTGAGTCTCCAGCAGCAACTGCCCCCCAAAATGCCAGCATTCCAGCAGATGGCCAATGACAAATGGCCACGGAAACATCCCCCGGGGCACACAAATGCGGAGCTTCAATACCGTATTCTTTTGTGCCTCTCCTCCATCTGCTTGGAGTGTCTGGGTGACAGCAGCAACAACAAGCCAGACACCGACTCCAGCAAAGCTTGTCGTGTCGTTGCCCCAGTCTGGGACAAACCGGGCGCCATATATCTGCCGTCTCTGAAAAAGGGCCACCCCACGATGCCCTCAATGCACGCTTGTCCAATCTCTGCGTAAAGTTCTCCGGGATGGGAGGGCGGCCATGGGCTTTGGAAGCCATTCGGCCACTTTGCAACAGCTCTCACCAAGAGCAAGTTCTTATCCGATAATCCTCTGCATACTTGGACACAGCCATGATGCCCCCCATCCTTCCTGAACTGTGCTTCCCAGAAATGATCGCAATATTTCATGTGCGTTTGGACCAGAACATCATAAAGTGAAAACCTTCCTTCCCTCTGCACACTGGACCTCCCACAATACACTGGGGCAGCTAGTGGGTAAGAGCATCAGCCCTGGAGTCAGGAGAGAACCTGATTTCAAATCTAGCTCAGGCACTCATTAGTTGGGTGACCCTGGTCCATTCATTTGACCCCAGTTGCCTCAAAACAAACAAAAAACAGCCTCAGCTTGTGTCGTTTTTGGCTGCTACGTCATGGAGACTCATATTGGACTTGGGGATCTCCAGAGAGGTTCTGGAGATGACTGGAGGGGCTCAGGAGAGCTGATTATCAAATTGTCATTGGGATATTTAGCGTCCAGTGTGGGAGCTAGTTACCCCTTCTACTATTTTTATACCTCCTTGAAATTTTATAAGCCTGTTATTTATCCTTTCATCTCAGTTACAGAATAAATATTAGGCAGTGGAGGATTTGGCCCATTAAGCAGAATGGGGTAATACAGATGTTCTGACATTACTGTAGGACTCCAAATAATCAATAAGCATTCTGTTATATGAATAAATAAATTAATGATAAAGTGCTGACTACGTGCTCTGTTACATGCTGGGGATGTCAGTCCCTACTCTCAAGAAGCTTTCATTCTAATGGAGGGAAGAGAAAACATAAAAAGGAAGCTTAGCAAGAGCTATCGGGATCACAGTTTGGAAAAAGTGGCTTTGGAAGAGATGGGCAGGGCTAGTTCCAGGTAAACTGAGGCAAAAGCTCACATGTCATGTTCCAGGATGGTTCCAGGAGCTGTGTTCTAGGTTCAGATCAACTCGCTGACACACACAGGGCGCTGGGAGATAGTTCTCTAGGCAACTCTCAAGACGAAGTTTCCCCTAAGGTTCCGGCAAGTCCAGTCACTGTTTTTATCCCTAAAAGAAGATTTAGGGGCCCCAAGGAGCTGCCTTTGAGTGTTGAAGGGCCGGGCGTGGGAAGGTTTAGCCTCGCTTTGCTTGATCCCAGAGTTCAGAGATTTCAGAAGAGGCCATTTGTAAAAAGAACTTTTTTATTGCTTTGGTATCGGCAACTCAATGTGATCGACTTCCATGGCCATCCTGTGTATTTTATTATATATAATTAAAAACATAGTCCAGAGAAGGGGTCCCTAACGAGAAAAAGGGTAAGCAGATGGAGAGGAGCTGGGCAAGTTGGATGGTGGGAAAATCTGCCTGGATGTCTCCTCAAGGACCGAGGGCCTGGGAGCCAGTGGGAGGCTCCCAGCAGGTCTCCATCAATGGCAAAGGCTGGGGGGAGTTGATTTGGCCGGGTAGTGAGGGGGGGGGCTTCCAGCTCCGAGAATCCCTGATCCTGTGAAGCAGGTCTGAGAAGGGGAAACCAATGGGGGACTTCTGGGGGGAAAAGATGAGGTCCAGAAGCCGGTGAGGGCCAGGGAGAGGACCAGGGGAGGGGAGGGGCAGAGTTTCCAGAGATGGCCTGAAAATGGAATAGAAGAATATTATGAAAGGGGGAGCAAGAGCCGGGTTGAGGCAGACTGTGAGGATGAAGGCTGCCCGGGTCACAGGCAGAGGACTCTGGTCCTGGCCCGAGCTGCACCTGGAGAAGAAGCCCTTCTCTCAGGGTGGGCAGAGGTCCCGGCTCATGGCCGGGGGAAGGGGGTCCTCTCACCCGGGCTGCTCCTAGAATATCTGGGTTCTGTTGCGAGGCAGTGAGTCGATGGGGGCTGGGGATTCCCAGCTTGGCTGCCATGCCCCCTCCCCGGAGCACTGGACAGGAGAGCCCCCACCCGTGTGTACCCCCTCCCTATCGGCCCCATGGCCCCCTGGGAAACGCACGGTTCTCCCACAGTCCCCGCATTCTGATGGGGCGGGAGCACGCGGCCCAGATGACAAAGGGAGAGTTCTCAGGAAGGAGGTCCGGCTGGGGGGCAGCAGGGACACAGCAGGTGGGCCAGGAGGAGGCGAGGGCGCTGATTTCTCGTCATGGTGACCTCCACTCAGAGCCCAACAGAAGGGGGAAGCCTTAAGGGGGCAGAATGGGGGGGACGGGTAGAAACGAGCCTTGAGGGTCATTTCAGACCCAGGCTGGGGTGAGGGTGGGGTGGAGACCCGAGTCTTGGGCTCTTCACTTCCCCCACCCGGGAGCTGAGAACCTGCCCCCAGAAGGAAAATTACGGCCTTCAAGGACTCCGATTGGCAGAGGAGGAAGTGGAGGATCAGTGAGTGACTCCCGAGTCTTTCCCTTTTACGCAGCTCCCGAGTGGACAAAGCGATTTCTCCCCTGGGACGGGACACGCAACGGCCCATCCGCACCCACGCTGGCCCAAGCCAGAGTCATCCTCACCCAGGCAGTAATCTCGAGGCGAGACTCGAACCCCCATCCTTGGGCCACGAGATGCACCTCAGAACCACATCCTTCCGAGCATGTCCTGCAAAATAAGCTCTTTGTGGGGGGAGGGGTTGGGTGGGGGAGGGAAGAGACCCCAAGCTCTGGAAGGTCTTTAAGAGGGGCCTGGCCCTCTCATTTTAGTGCAGCCCAGTGGACTCCACCCAAACGGATTGTTCTGGAGATGGGCTGGGGGCGGGGAGGGGCGCCCGCCACGGGAGAGGGAGCTGGGCTGGGCTGGGAGGCTCAGCTGCCAGGACAATGCACGAGCATCCTAGGCCGCCCCCCCCCCCCCATTTGTGGCCACGCGGCCCCGGTTCTTATGTAAATATATCCCTGTTATCAATCAATCAGCAGGAACTACGAGACATCCAGGGCAACACGCCTTTATTATAATACTTGATGGTTTACAAAGTGCTTTACAAATATGATTTCGCTTGATAATACCCGAGCATCTTAAAGGCTGCCCCTCCCACCCCAAGCCCATTCACCTAGGGTCTCCATGGCAACCGCTGACTTCAGCTGTGATGCAAGAGCCCCAGACAGCCCGATTCCATTAACCCTGTCCCATCCAGCTGGCCCTGGGGGAGGTCAAGGAAGAGCACAGGACTCCCCTGGAAGCTTCTTCCTCCTTCCCCATCAACTGCCTACTGGCCGACTCCACCTGGATGCTCCATGGACTTCTCAAACCCAGCAAGCTCCAAACAGAGCCCCCCAAAATGCTTCCTTTCCCCCAATTTCCCTCTAAAGGTCCCAGAGGCACCAAACCCTTCCGATTCAACCAGGTTCCAAACTCGTCCAGTCAGTCTTCCCTCCCCGCACTCAAAAGGTTATTGCCAGAAGGTTGACCTCTCTAATCCAATTTTCTTATAATCCCTTCTTTCTACTCATAATGGTACCAGCCCTCATCATCTCACACATGAGCTATTGCCATGGCCTTCTAATGGATCTCCCTGACTCCAGCTGTCCACTACACAGCTGCCTAGTGGCACTCCCTTCTCTATAAACTTCATGGGCTCCCTCTTACCTCCAGTCTCTCCTCCCCACAATGGATTTTCCTAACGTGTGACTCTCCTGTCCATAAAGTTCATGGGCTCCCTACTATCTCCAGTCTCTCCTCCACACAGCTGCCAAAGTGATTTTCTTAGTGTCACTCCCCTTCTCTATAAACTTCATGGGCTCCCTCTTACCTCCAGTCTCTCCTCCCCACAATGGATTTTCCTAACGTGTGACTCTCCCAGTCCATAAACTTCATGGGCTCCCTACTATCTCCAGTCTCTCCTCCACACAGCTGCTAAAGTGATTTTCTTAGTGTCACTCCCCTTCTCTATAAACTTCATGGGCTCCCTCTTACCTCCAGTCTCTCCTCCCCACAATGGATTTTCCTAACGTGTGACTCTCCCAGTCCATAAACTTCATGGGCTCCCTACTATCTCCAGTCTCTCCTCCACACAGCTGCTAAAGTGATTTTCTTAGTGTCACTCCCCTTCTCTATAAACTTCATGGGCTCCCTCTTACCTCCAGTCTCTCCTCCCCACAATGGATTTTCCTAACGTGTGACTCTCCTGTCCATAAAGTTCATGGGCTCCCTACTATCTCCAGTCTCTCCTCCACACAGCTGCCAAAGTGATTTTCTTAGTGGCACTCCCCTTCTCTATAAACTTCATGGGCTCCCTCTTACCTCCGGTCTCTCTTCCCCACAATGGATTTTCCTAACGTGTGACTCTCCTGTCCATAAACTTCATGGGCTCCCTACTATCTCCAGTCTCTCCTCCACACAGCTGCCAAAGTGATTTTCTTAGTGTCACTCCCCTTCTCTATAAACTTCATGGGCTCCCTCTTACCTCCGGTCTCTCTTCCCCACAATGGATTTTCCCAAAGTGTGACTCTCCTGTCCATAAACTTCATGGGCTCCCTACTATCTCCAGTCTCTCCTCCACACAGCTGCCAAAGTGATTTTCTTAGTGTCATTCCCCTTCTCTATAAACTTCATGGACTCCCTCTTACCTCCGGTCTCTCTTCCCCACAATGGATTTTCCTAACGTGTGACTCTCCTGTCCATAAACTTCATGGGCTCCCTACTATCTCCAGTCTCTCCTCCACACAGCTGCCAAAGTGATTTTCTTAGTGTCACTCCCCTTCTCTATAAACTTCATGGGCTCCCTCTTACCTCCGGTCTCTCTTCCCCACAATGGATTTTCCTAACGTGTGACTCTCCTGTCCATAAACTTCATGGGCTCCCTACTATCTCCAGTCTCTCCTCCACACAGCTGCTAAAGTGATTTTCTTAGTGGCACTCCCTTCTCTATAAACTTCATGGGCTCCCTCTTACCTCCGGTCTCTCCTCCCCACAATGGATTTTCCTAACGTGTGACTCTCCCAGTCCATAAACTTCATGGGCTCCCTACTATCTCCAGTCTCTCCTCCACACAGCTGCCAAAGTGATTTTCTTAGTGGCACTCCCCTTCTCTATAAACTTCATGGGCTCCCTCTTACCTCCGGTCTCTCCTCCCCACAATGGATTTTCCTAACGTGTGACTCTCCTGTCCATAAACTTCATGGGCTCCCTACTATCTCCAGTCTCTCCTCCACACAGCTGCCAAAGTGATTTTCTTAGTGTCACTCCCTTCTCTATAAACTTCATGGGCTCCCTCTTACCTCCGGTCTCTCCTCCCCACAATGGATTTTCCCAAAGTGTGACTCTCCCGGTCCATAAACTTCATGGGCTCCCTATTACTTCCAAGATCAAATGGCAAGTGTTTTAGCATTGAAAGCCCTTCACAACCAGCCCCCTCTGTACCTTTCCAGACTTGTTACTCTTTGGTCCCTACCATGTGTTTGATGATGTAGAAACACTGACTTCGAAGGAGTCTCTCCATCAGCCACCTCCATGTTTTTGCGAGGCCATCTGCCCTGGCTAGATATTCTACTCCTCCATCTCTGCCTTTTCCCTTCCCTGACTTCCTTCAGACTCAGCTCAGATCCCTCCTCCTTCAGGATGGCTTGCCAGGTTTTTCTTACCCCTAGACCCTCCCCTCAGGGATCTCCTTCCGGTGACATGGGATGGACCTTGTATGGACTTTTCCAGCATGAGAATGTGAGGGACCCTCCACCCCCACAATCAGCACAAAACACGGCACAGAGTCAGTACTTAACAAACACTTGTTGACTGACTTTCCTGTTGAAGCTCCAGGGGCTTGCACTGGGATGGAGTTGGACCCATTTGACAGAGTGATAGAGTGAGACTCAGAGAGGGACAAGAGCCTGGCCTAATTGGAACAGATAAGATTCAAAGCAAAGGTGCTTTGCATTGATGTCCATCACCAGACTTGCCCCTACTACTCATCCTTGGAGTGACATCCTGGGAGCAGAAGGAGCCTTCTGTTGTTATAAAAGAGAGCAGGGATAGAAGGCTGACTATGAGACTTCTTAGCTGGGTAACCTTGCTCAGACCATTTCCTTTCTCTGAACCTCAGTTTCCTCTTCTGTATAATGGGTGTGCTATTTCTTTCACTGCCTAGAGACTCGGGGTTGTTATAATTACTACCACTCTTGCCATATAAAGCAACAGAGTCCAGTAGAAAGGGTGTTGGAGCTCTATGTATAAGGAGAAGGATAAAATAATAGGCTCTGCGGTCCTTTCCAACCTCCTGCCCTATAATCCAGGCTTCTAGGGCTTCATCCAGGCCACTGGCTCCACAGAGGACTCTCCCTTTCCCTGGTACCATCCCCTATTCCAAAGGCATCCTTGAAGAAATATCACTGATGCCTGATCCCTTTTCATGTTTCCCCTGGGGCCTGATCCCCCTTCATTCTCCCCCTGGGGGCTGGTCCCCCTTCAGGCTCCCCTTGCCCTACTCCTCTGGACCTCCCAGCTGCAGGCCCCGGCTGATGCTCCTCCATCTTTGAAAGCAGCCTGGGCTTTTCCTGGATTTTGTGGGGCTCCTCAGCCTGCCTTGTGTTTGTGAGCTTGGAGGGAGGAACTCAGAACAACTCGACCTGATGAATTCTGTGAGCAAGGAGAACAAGCAGCCAGGCTGGCCTCAGGTCCCTGTAACCTCCCTTCCCTTGGCGCTGTGAGCCAGACACAGCTTCTTCCCGGTCACCCTGACCCAGGCAAAGTAGCTTCAATCGAGTTCTCTTCGGCAGCTTCCAGGCTCGACAGGACATGTGTGAGCAAAGAAAGGAACGGACATTGTGGGCCCAGGGTCCAGGTCTGTGAGGGGAAGGGGGCACAATCTACATGGGCACAGGAGCCAGAGACTGGGAGAGGAAAGGGACACAATCTACATGGGCACTGTGAGGGGAAGGGGGCACAATCTACATGGGCACAGGAGCCAGAGACTGGGAGAGGAAAGGGAGACAATCTACATGGGCACTGTGAGGGGAAGGGGGCACAATCTACATGGGCACAGGAGCCAGAGACTGGGAGAGGAAAGGGAGACAATCTACATGGGCACTGTGAGGGGAAGGGGGCACAATCTACATGGGCACAGGAGCCAGAGACTGGGAGAGGAAAGGGACACAATCTACATGGGCACTGTGAGGGGAAGGGGGCACAATCTACATGGGCACAGGAGCCAGAGACTGGGAGAGGAAAGGGAGACAATCTACATGGGCACTGTGAGGGGAAGGGGGCACAATCTACATGGGCACAGGAGCCAGAGACTGGGAGAGGAAAGGGAGACAATCTACATGGGCACTGTGAGGGGAAGGGGGCACAATCTACATGGGCACAGGAGCCAGAGACTGGGAGAGGAAAGGGACACAATCTACATGGGCACTGTGAGGGGAAGGGGGCACAATCTACATGGGCACAGGAGCCAGAGACTGGGAGAGGAAAGGGAGACAATCTACATGGGCACTGTGAGGGGAAGGGGGCACAATCTACATGGGCACAGGAGCCAGAGACTGGGAGAGGAAAGGGACACAATCTACATGGGCACTGTGAGGGGAAGGGAGCACAATCTACATGGGCACAGGAGCCAGAGACTGGGAGAGGAAAGGGACACAATCTACATGGGCACTGTGAGGGGAAGGGGGCACAATCTACATGGGCACAGGAGCCAGAGACTGGGAGAGGAAAGGGACACAATCTACATGGGCACTGTGAGGGGAAGGGGGCACAATCTACATGGGCACAGGAGCCAGAGACTGGGAGAGGAAAGGGAGACAATCTACATGGGCACTGTGAGGGGAAGGGGGCACAATCTACATGGGCACAGGAGCCAGAGACTGGGAGAGGAAAGGGACACAATCTACATGGGCACTGTGAGGGGAAGGGGGCACAATCTACATGGGCACTGTGAAGAGAAAGGGGTATGATCTACATGGGCACAGGAGCCAGAGACTGGGAGAGGAAAGGGACACAATCTACATGGGCACTGTGAGGGGAAGGGGGCACAATCTACATGGGCACAGGAGCCAGAGACTGGGAGAGGAAAGGGAGACAATCTACATGGGCACTGTGAGGGGAAGGGGGCACAATCTACATGGGCACAGGAGCCAGAGACTGGGAGAGGAAAGGGAGACAATCTACATGGGCACTGTGAGGGGAAGGGGGCACAATCTACATGGGCACTGTGAAGAGAAAGGGGTATAACCTACATGGGTACAGGAGCCAGAGACCGGGAGAGGAAGAGGGCATGATCTACAGGGACACAAGGGCCAGGCCTGAGAGGAGGGGAATGGGGTAAGAGCAGACTACAGATAGAGACAGAGGCAAGCTCTGCAGGTATAGGGCCAAAGACAAATTCTAGAAAAGATGGGGTAGGGGCAGCATGAAGCCAGAGGAAGCTGGAATAAGAGCCAGGGGACACAGACACCAAATACCAAGGCAGGGCAGGTCCTGCAAAGGGATCTTCACCAACCAGGAAACATTTGTTAGGTGCCAACTCTATGCCAGACATTTTACTGGGTTCTGACAAAACCGTGAGCCCCTCCTTGACCACGTGGATCTTGCACTATTATGGACAGCCCTCGATTCTCTGAGATGCTCAGAGCAAGTTCTGCTGGCGGACAAAGTTTCTCTCGGGGCTGTGTTGGTGGGTCAGAGTTGGTTTCCCGTGTTTGAACTGGACCCTGGGAAATGGCTGGGGGGGGGTGGAGAACAAGGGAGCAAAGGATGGGATCCCCATGATGGTGGGCATTCCTTCTAGGTACTCCTGGAAGGACCTGAACGGCCCAGGACAGCCCTAGAATTAATCTCTACTCAGAGTAGGGGAAGGAGGGAGCATTGGGCTGGCCGCACTGGCACCGAGAATGGCCTTCGGCGTGGGCTTGGAGGTGTGGGGGATAGGGGCCAGGAGGATCCAGGATCTCTTCCTTCTCCGAGATCTGTCAGGCCTTGTACCTTGATGGCCAGATCGGAGCCCACCATCCTCAGCCCCTGCCGGGCTCTCAAGGGCAGAATCCCAGACTCAGAAGTAGAGGGGCGTCTGCTGTGACCGAGCTTGGCAAGTGCTTAAGCAGGCTCTCCGGGAAAGCAGGGGCTGTGCTTGCCTCTGGACCCAACTGGACCTGAGCGCGGGGAGCCTGCCGGGAAGCACACGGGAGGCTGCCGGGGCCAGACTGAGCCGCAGGCCGGAGTGCAAGGAGAGCCCTGCGTCTGGCCCATGGGTAACAGCCCCTCAGAGTGGGAAGGGCCCCAGATCAGCCCCCCTTCTCATATTGAAGCAGGAACCTCTCTCACAAAGCCCCTCTAAGGAAGCTCCCGGCTAAAGTCTTCTCCTGAAGGAGAGCTCACGGCCTCCTTTTTCTTCGGAACAGCTCTTGTTGGGGAGTTGTTTTGTTCTAGCAGGGAGATGAAACCTGTCTCTCTGAAGCTCCCACTGGGTCCCCTATAGCCCTGAAGCCTTCCTGCTTCTCTGGGGGGAGGAAGAGGACCGCTTCAGAGGTGGCTTGGGGATGGGGTCCTCAGCTAGGCCTCTCCCGCCTCCAGACCCCATCCTCAGCCAACAGAAACCCTCAGTTCTCAGCAGACAAAGACACAGAATTGGATGGAGGGGGGCTCTCTCAGCCCCCAGCTGTGGCCTGAGAGGGAGGGATCTTGTGTTGGATGGGCGTTAGCGCAGCAGTCCAGTATCCCTTGAGTAAACGAGAGGGGGCAAAAGCCCCCTCCTCGGCAGGGCAGAGGGCTAGGGGTGCA